>NW_017263589.1:1520676-1523256 GCF_001500285.1 Mollisia scopiformis
AAAAAAGTCTCCCGAAAAGAGACGAAAGCTATTTATATATAATACGGGCACTAGTAGACTTATTCTACGTGCGTAATGTAATAGTACGCACTTTGGACTATAGAATCAAGACGTACATACTAATCTGTGAATAATAGACAAAGAACTAAAAGAGTAGAAGAGTGTTGAGGGCAGATAAGCTAGGTCCTCAAACACTAGCTAAAACAATCACATGACTACAACCACTAGTCACACTAGAACTGTGATATTACCCCCCCTTTCCGAAAAGCGACGGTCCACCGAGCTTCCAACACAGCATCTAATCCATATCATCGGAATCCTTAGCGTTAGCTGACTGCCAACCATCCTATAGCTTCCTTATATCCTTAGCTTTAAGCCTCTTGTAGTTCTTAATAGCAAGGCTAAAAGCATAGTTATCTACCTAATAATTGGCTAAGCCGCACCTAACACAACGGTTGTTAGCTCTCTAGGTAATCCGGACGGCTGGATCCACTTCGCAGGCTAGGGGCTTATTATAGTCTAAGACCTTGATCTGAGGACTCTCGGGGCCGTTGCGATTTAGGATCTCACGAGGAGAAAAGGAGGAAGGGAAGTCAATAGCACCAATATCAATAGAGTTGATAGTAGTAACGTCTATAGGATCTCCGCACAATGATTGATTGAATTAGCGAGGCTAGACGATATGAGGTGAACTAGTGTTAGTGTGACAGACCAGATCAGGTTGAGATGCAAGAGGTGATCCATTCTTAGAATACTAAGGTGAAGAGCTGAGGACAGCTCTCAGGAGTGCTTATATACAGGATTCTGCCAGGCGGTGAGTTGTCACGTGATAGGACTGAAACCAGCACTGTGACATTACCCCCCCCTTCCAATAGAGCTCGCCCCCGAGCTCTGTAGCTCCGTAGGAACGGCTTTCCAATTGTCTTCTGTATCTAACCATAGCTCCTAATTGTCTATAGCACCCTACAAATTGTCTAGCCAACTCATCTATCAAAAAAAAGGCAGACGTAAGATGCCAGCTCTGTGTGCAGCAGTAAGGTGCCAGCTCTGTGGTACGACGGGCTCGAGGGGATTGAGAAAGAGATCGATATAGCCATAGCAGTAAGGTGCTAGCTCAGTAGGGTGGCAGTGAGGTGCCAGCTCGAGAGTGTCGACATGAAGAGTCGACGTGGTCGGTAGCAGTAAGGTGCTAGCTTCGTAGATTCGACAGGCTCAGCAAAGAGGTCGAAAGTAGTCGTAGCAGTAAGGTGCAAGCTTTCGATGGTCGGCAGTTAGGTGCCAGCTCTTGCAGATATTCTCTACCTTCCCAGGCAAGGTGACAATCCTAAGGGGTGCCTCTCTAGGCCGCTGATAGGATATTATTTATTATGCCTTCCCAGGCTGGCCCCGCCTTCCCAGGCAGAACTGAGGTAGTTGTTTGACCTTAGTATAATGTGACAGACCAGATCAGGTTGAGATGCAAGAGGTGATCCATTCTTAGAATACTAAGGTGAAGAGCTGAGGACAGCTCTCAGGAGTGCTTATATACAGGATTCTGCCAGGCGGTGAGTTGTCACGTGATAGGACTGAAACCAGCACTGTGACAGTTAGGGGTAAAAGTAACGGATCGTCCTCCGCTAGCTAGTTGTTACACTACTCTAACAAAGCTAGAGTAAGTACGGAGGAGATTAAGCTGTTAAGAAAGCCTAGAACAAAGCTTATTACTCAACCCTTTGCGGAAAGAAGAGATTTTGGTAGCCTTAGGCTAGTCCTATCCACCTGCTTTATGAAGCAAGCGTTTAAACTTAGCTATATAGGCTAGGAGAGAGTCGCTTCCTTAGCTAACGGCTAAGAGCTTGTCTTTTGCTTCTTAAATCTTATTCGGATTGTTGTAGATACGAGCTAGCTGCTCTAGGATCGTATTGTAGTCCCATTCTTATGTATCTTTAGCATAACCTAGCTATAGCAATACTATTGCTTGTATGTAGCTCTTAAGGTTAAGGTAAACGTAGTAAAAGCGGATAATAGGGTCTCTAATTGCGTTACCGTCTACGTATAGCTTAGTCCTAATGCTTAGCAACTACGTATCGAACTTATATGTATGTCTATTGAACTTCTCGGAGTCGGGGAGAGCGGGTTTAGGTCGAGAGGAGAGTTGGCGGCTCCTTAAGGAAGTAATTTTAGCTTATAGAGCACCTAGCGTTGCTTCTAGAGTCTAAGCATCTATTATAAAGGGGAATCGGAAGGTAGTCGTATCGTATAGTTCATATGAATTGTATGCAAAAGAAGTCCGAAGTGTAAGACTAATGTTCGTAATCGAGTCTATCGAATGCAAATGCATATGCTTATATCGTATGCGTATGCGTATAAGGTCTAAAGCATAAAGCTAATGTAAATATCTTGTCTATTAAAAGCGTATATACTTAGTCTGCAGACGTGAGGGTCTATTATAATGTAATAGTACGCACTCTAGACTATAGAATCAAGACGTATATACTAATCTGTGAATAATAGACAAAGAACTAAAAGAGTAGAAGAGTGTTGAGGGCAGATAAGCTGGGTTCTCAAACACTAGCTGAAACAATCACATGACTACAACTA
>NW_017263589.1:1524432-1526029 GCF_001500285.1 Mollisia scopiformis
TTATTTCAGCTAGTGTTTGAGGACCTAGCTTATCTGCCCTTAACACTCTTCCACTCTTTTAGTTCTTTATCTATTATTCACAGATTAGTATATACGTCTTGATTCTATAGTCTAGAGTGCGTACTATTACATTATAATAGACTCTTACGTCTGCAGACTAAGTATATACGCTTTTAATAGACAAGATATTTACATTAGCTTTATGCTTTAGACCTCATACGCATACGCATACGATATAAGCATATGCATTTGCATTCGATAGACTCGATTACGAACATCGGTCTCACGCTTTGGACTTCTTTTGCATACGATTCATATGAACCATACGATACAACTACCTTCCGATTCCCCTTTATAATGGATGCCTAGACTCTAGAAGCAACGCTAGGTGCTCTGCAAGCTAAAATTGCCTCCTTAAGGAGCCGCCAACTCTCCTCTCGACCTAAACCCGCTCTCCCCGACCCCGAGAAGTTTAATAGACATACACACAAGTTCGATACGTGGTTGCTAAGTATTAGGACTAAGCTATACGTAGACGGTAACGCAATTGGAGACCCTATTGCCCGCTTTTACTACGTTTACCTCAACCTTAAGAGCTACATACAAGTAATAGTGCTGCTATAGCTAGGTCATGCTAAAGATACACAAGAATGGGACTACAACACGATCCTAGAGTAGCTAGCTTGTGTCTACGACAACTCGAATAAGATTCAAGAAGCAGAAGACAAGCTCTTGGCCGTTAGCCAAAGAAGCGACTCTCTCCTAGCCTATATGGCTAAGTTTAAACGCTTGCTTTATGAAGCAGGTGGATAAGACTAGCCTAAGGCCGCTAAAATCTCTTCTTTCCGCAAAGGGTTGAGTAATAAGCTTCGTTCTAGGCTTTCTCAATAGCTTAATCTCCCTCGTACTTATTCTGGCTTTATCAGAGTAGTGCAACAACTAGCTAGCGGAGAACGATCCGTTACTTTTACCCTTAACACTAGTTCACCTCATATCGTCTAGCCTCGCTAATTCAATCAATCACTGCGCGGAGATCCTATAGACGTTACTGCTATCAACTCTATCGATATTAGTGCTATTGACCTCCCTTCCTCCTTTTCTCCTTGTGAGATCCTAAATCACAACGGCCCCGAGAGTCCTCAGATTAAAGTCTTAGACTACAATAAGCCCTTAGCCCGCGAAGTGGATCCAGCCGTCCGGATTACCTAGAGAGCTAACAACTGTTATGTTAGGTGCGGCTTAGCCAATCATTGGGTAGATAACTATGCTTTTGGCCTTGCTGTTAAGAACCACAAGAGGCCTAAAGCTAAGGATATGAGGAAGCTATAGGATAGTTGGCAGTCAGCTAACGCTGAGGATTCCGATGATATGGATTAGATGCTGTGTTGGAAGCTCGGTGGACCATCGCTTTTCGGAAAGGGGGGGTAATATCACAGTTCTGGTGTGACTAGTAGTTGTAGTCATGTGATTGTTTTAGCTAGTGTTTGAGGACCTAGCTTATCTGCCCTCAACACTCTTCTACTTTTTTAGTTCTTTGTCTATTATTCACAGATTAGTATGTACGTCTTGATTCTATAGTCCAGAGTGCGTACTATTA
>NW_017263589.1:1528972-1538844 GCF_001500285.1 Mollisia scopiformis
AGGAACCTCATATTTCCCCCCATAATTCTTCCAGTCTCTATTCTCAACCTTCACCCGGTCCCACTCCACGCCCTCAAAACATCTCAAATTAACGGGCAATTTCTCCTCCCATTGCTTCTGATCCGCTCCCGCGGGAGCCTCCTTCTTGAAGAGCTCCGGATCGACGGGCCTGTTCTTTTGGAGCGAGATGGCGACGCCGCAGATGGGGCAGAAGGTGTGTTGTTGGAATTTGCGACCAAAGGTGTAGATTGATAGGGGGGTGGGTGGTGTTGTGGGGGAATGGATTGAGATTTGGGTTTTGTGGGGGTAGGTTAGGATCGTGCCGTTCTGTTTGTTTGTTGGTTAGTTGTGACATCTTTTTTTTGGCTTGTGGAGAGGTAGGGAAGGGGGGTGAAGGGGTGTAGTGTAGGGGAGGTGAAATACCCTGCAGCAAATAGAACAATTGCATTGTTGGATCTTTTCCGATCCCTCAGGCAACGGACCCGCGGTCTTGAAAGCCATGGTTATGGCGCCGCAGTGACAGGAGCCGTAATAGGTTTTTGCGTTTTCAATGGTTGCTGTGGGCTCTGGGCCGGTGAAGGCATGTGGTGTATATCCCGGTTCGAGAGTTGTGCCCTTGTAACTGAATAAAAGGGGAAAATGTCAGATCTGATTTGATTTTGACTGTGGAAACAGAATGGGTTAGAGATCGGTGGGTATATCTTACGTGTTGACTTTGAGACCGAAGATATCGTCGATTTCGTTGAGTGTTCGAGCCTGATTATAATTATTAGATTAAAGATATAATCGTGGTGAGGTGGAAGTCGTACATTGATACCGATATTCATTCCACTGTCCGCATATCCCCTGGCCATGACAGCAGTTCCACAAGTTGGACAAAACTACCAATTCACACGTATCTAGTCAGTTCTCCAACATCTTATTATAAATCTTCCACCCCTCACAAGTCACACAAGGTTATATGTAAACAGGGAAACGGGTAAGATTACATACCTTGTGAGCGATAGTCTTCCCAGCAAACTCATAAGATTTCAATTTATCCTCTCCTTTTCCCTCCTCGAAGACGAGGCCTCCGGATGGAAATAACGATTTGTGGCCTTTCTTGAGGCAGAGGCTGCAGTCGCATTCGGTGACGCTTGTGATTTCGGGGAGAGTGACAGTGTATTTCACGGCTCCGCAATGACAGTTGCCATGGTAGGTTTTGAGCTCTGGTGCGGGTGCTGTTGCTGGTGCGGAAGTGGGGGTGGTGTCTGACATTTTGATTATAGATCTGCGGGGGTTGGCTTGGTTTCTTTGAAATAGAGAAGGATGAAGAGAACGTGTGTTTAATTGATACTGTGGAAGGTAGACTCAAATAGACAGGAGAGCTGGCCAGTACTTATACAGCAGAACCCGTCCACATAGCAACCAGAAAAGGGGAAATGGGAAACTGTTGAGGGGGAGGAACTTCGGAATAGGAAGGTGGCTGTGGCTGAATGCATTCAATGAGAAGCAACACAAGGCAAGGCAACCTTCCCCCGCAATAATCGGCTTCATAATCCTCCCGCTTCAAACGCACGGATTTCCGTGATTGAAGCATTTCAGCTGCGGGGTTACTCTACGCACATACATGTACGCCAACATACATACCAATGATATGGACCTCTGACCTCTATCCTTTCAGACTTGACACTTGGTAAGAAGCCAAGAAGCGGTGACGGACAACCGAAGGACCGAAAGGAACAAGACTGTTGGATACGTTTCAATGACTTCTTAGTTGTGACTCATCATGGGCGGGAAAATGCAAGCCAAAGGCGGGACGGAGGGGTTGGACGTTTTACCTTTTGGAGGGAAACGTGTCATTTTTTGGGCCGAGAGCACGCTAGTACGTGTTTTCGTGTTCCAACCCCTCATTTTAATTTTATCTCATCTCATGATTCCTCATGATTCCTCATCGTTAACCACCCTTCACGCACGCGCTATCTCTAAAAAAAATAAAAAAAAATCCTCGTTCCATAACTCAGCCACTCGCATCAGATTTAAAATCAGAGCTGTGTGTACTTGCGCGCGTACGTGGATGTACTGTACGTTCGTCTCAACAAAAACAAAACAACCGCAACTTTCGGCGTTCAGTAATCAAAATTACCATATCATCTCAATTATTCTCGGCCGATGGGTCGTTAATTCCTCCTCTTTGTTGAGAAGGGGGCAGCAGGCGGGGGGGGGGAAGAGGGGGACTTTTTACTAGTATGTTTCATCTAGATCTCATCTCATCTCATCCCACCCCATCTCATTCATAGTCTATTTATTTATATGTATATGTGTAACCTTACTTGACTTAGCTGACTTAGCTGGGCTGGGCTGGGCTGGGCCAGGCTGTACGTAAGATTACCTACTAGATATAGTTACGGTCACTTGTTAGTTAGTTGGAGGAGATATCACCGCAATCGAATCCAATTCAAATTGATCTTCACTGCGGCGGGTGGGGATTGATACACGGTTTGTCATTCTTCAGACGGTTATTCATTTCATTCATAGACACCCTTTGTTTCTGCTGCTGCAGCCCAACCTCCTTCTGCGTCTTGCGGATCCAGCGCTTTCCGGCTCTTTCCCGTCAGTAAGGAACCCGGGTTAAGCCTTCTTCGCACACACCCGAGGTTCTGGGGCTTCGTTCCTTGTGGAGTTGAGAATCGAAGTTCCTTGGGAAAGTATCACAATGCTAATGCCAATCCGTACCCGACACCTTTAAGCGCGAAAAAACGAAAAGAAAGGGCAAAATCTAAACTGTCTGGCTATGTTGCTTGGTACATCATCAAAGCATTAGGAAACGGTTCCGTGGATGCTTAGTGCGTAATTCTGGAGATATTGTTAATGCTGTATTTCTATTCGATAGACTTTGCACTCGAGCCGATCTCTTTCTCGGATATTGGCTAGATGCTTCCACTTAAAGTGTTTCGTCAAGTCTCCCGGACTAGTAAACTTATAAGTTCGCTTTTCGAACAGCAAGCTCTGTTCCCCCAAACAAAGGAAACAAGTAGTAGTCCTCTTCTCGGTAAACACTAATAATATAGCGTCACTTAACGCTTGCTTCTTTGCCTGGGTGGCTGTTAGCTGGGGGCTAATTTTCTTCGACAACATCGAACTCGTCCGTCGCGTCGACGACTTTTTACGTGGTAGGGCAGTAGCGCTTTTTTCCTGGAAGTGGCAATATGTAGCGATTGCATCGATAGCCGCATTGCGGCGGCGGAACTTTTTTTCGATAGTCGTGCTTGGGAGCGTTATTACCGTCTTGGCCAAGCGTTTCTAGAACGGGGGCATCTCATCGTTCTAGTCCAAGGTAGTTTTTATGTCTTGGCTGAGCTTGAGCCTTGAGAGTTGCCGCTCGATCTCGTTGATCGAGTGTTCCAAATCCCAGCGCTTTTGAATATGTTTGAGGAGCGTAGCTCTCAGCCGCTGCTTAGTGTTGAAAATCGCTTGGCCGATGATCCGGTACCCGGGCTGTTGTGTCGTCGTGCCCTAGAAGCGGCGCTTCTACTTCTCCCGCTCCGCAATAAAGCCAAGGATCCCGATTGACGGATAGGGATTCCTCGGGGATAAATTCTTGCGGCCGGTCAAGATCGATTTAGCGAGTTATCCGACAGGCGGCCCGTATTAGGTCGCGCTAAAGTTCGTAGCCGGAGACGATAGCTCGCGTGTCAGCGGCGACTATCCGCCGGAGGTAGTGCTTAATAAAGGTGTCAATTTTGGCGTGTTGCATTATCATGTTCTGGAGCACGTCGCTCACGTCACCTGTCAGTCTACGGTTAGCGACTAGTCTTCACTTGCGTAGCTAGTCTCTCTTAATAGCGTTTTCTTGTTGACTAGTGAGTGACTGGCCTCTTCTCGGTCTGCCGTGAATCTACAACGATGACTCAATTTCGACTAAACACATAACAAAGAACGGTTCTTGGGTTTCAGACAGAAAGAAACATTGTTTATATTCTTTAGTAACTCGTCTCTATTACTTTATTATAGTGTGATTTCCAAGCTATATCCGAGGACTCCGGTTAACAATTTTAAGCAATATTAGCTAGCGCGTGCCAGTGAATAATAAGTAATTCGAGGATGTGTCGCGGCCTAGGTCACTCTTTGAACAATTAGAATTAAAAAAGGTCATGACTGATTGCGTTTTTAGCAGAGTCCTAAAGCTAATTTTGTAAGTATAAGCCTATGCCCAAAAATTTTCCCCCAAATGAAGCCTGAGCCTGAATAACTCCCGATTTTCGAAATCGTATCGAAGTCTTCACCTAAATTGACGCAAGATCAAACTTGGAGATTCATTTTAGCCTGAAGGAGAAATAGAACTTGGTCATGTGACCTTTTCTTTCTCGCAAATACCTCCTTTTAGGCAAAAACAAATTTATCAAGTTAAGCACTCAAATCCTGAGATTATCGCTAGTTGTATAGGCTTGGACCTATCACATTACTGCAGCTGTTTGTACAAAACCGAGTAATGCGTACAAATCACAGCAATATGCTCAGGGTTCCCAGATTTATTCCCCACTAAGCGACAGCCACTCCCGTCCCTTATGGGGATCCCTTTTTGGCTCCCTCTGTATAGCGAGTATCAACACACAAATTTAGAACAGCGAAGGTACTGTCTAACGGGAGATTACAGCACAGCCTCTGAATGACTACAGGTCATCCGCCATTTCTAACGCAATATAATGCTCGACTCGCACATTGAAATGAATACCCTCCCTTCTCCTGCGCCAGGAGATGCGAATCTCTAAGTGAACGGTAACGTGACCGTCCCGCACCAGACCATCGCATCTTCCTCCGGCTTTACGAAATTGCAGTGCCTGGATTTCTGCAGTTGCCTGCTTGACTAGTGATGATGCTGAAAGCGACTTCCCAAGCGTAGTCTCCGATATACTTCACTCTTTCAGGCTTGGCTTGTGGTTGAAGGAGTTGGGAATTCGAGACGCGGCGGCTGCTGGCCATAGAGGATGAAGGTAGTCTCAACGGCTCTCTGATCTAGTCGTAGCGGCCCGTATAGCCAAGTCACATCGCAGCTTCTAAGTCATGACGAGTTAGGAGCCACCGCATGCGATATGCATCTAGAGATTTTCCGGACTAAGTGACTCTGGTTGAGTGGCTTGGACAGGTATTCATCCATCCCGGCTTGTATGCACTTCTCTCGATCTCCTAACATGGCATGGGCAGTGAGTGCGATAATCGGAATCCATTGAGCGCCTTGACTCCGCTCGTAGTCCCTAATCTTCGCCGTGGCTTCAAAGCCCCCTGAGCTGCTGTCACGATATGAGGATAGAAATTAGTCGTAGGGAACTCACCATGATTGGCATGTGCACATCCATCAGCACAATATCATATCTTCTTGCCTTGACAGCTTCAAAAGCTTCGAGCCCATTAACAACAACAGTTACAACATGATACTTTTCCAAGACCTTTACAGCAAATTTCTGATTGACGACATTGTCTTCAGCTAAAAGGATAGCCAGCGAGTTGATATTGTTAGTTGGCGGCGGTGCCGCTAGCTCCTCTAAAGCTTGAAGCACGGTATTTCCAAGGTCGATCGTTAGACAAGGTGTTGTCATGTATGAGGCGATGCCGAGATCCAGTGCGGGTTTGAGGCTGACGTGATCCTGAGGGGCTAACAATAGAATAGGAATGTTTTTGAAATCATCAATTGAACGTAGCTCCTTCGCAGTTACCATTGAATCGACAATTATGACAACATACAGAACCTCCGGTACCTGTCCACCTGGTCGTCTGATACGCAGGACGGAATTAACAACGACCGGTACACAGCCGATTTCTGTCAGCATCAACGCTATCTCCTTTCCATGCCTGGTCCGTCCTTGATCAATGAAGAGTACCTTATAGCCTTGGTACGGTTTGAGATGCTTTGAGATGGAGCCGATGTCGGAGGCAGCGAGCCGGGCCATGCAGGTGAAGACGAATGAGCTACCTTTGCCGTACTGACTCTCCACCCGGATATCTCTTCTTATTAGATTCGCAAGTCTTCTGGATATCGATAGGCCGAGGCCTGTACCGCCATATTTCCAAGTAATTGACTCATCTGCTTGTTGGAAGGTGTCAAAAATCAGGCCCAGTTTGTTCTGCTGAATGCTAATACCCGTGCTTGATATAGTGAACTTGATCGCACACTCATCTGAAGAGCAAGTAACCTGCTTTGCTATTCGAATCATGATGCTGATTCCGCCGCGTTCTGTAAACTTGACAGCATTTCCAACCAAGTTTAAGATGACTTGACGCAGGCGAGAGGGGTCTCCGATCACATGGTCAGGCACCGAGCTATCTACCATGTATCGAAGTTCCAGGGACTTCTCGTGCGCCTTCATGGTGAGGCTTTTGAGTGCGCTAAACACTGTTCCGCGCAATTGGTACGGAATCTCCTCTAAAAGCATGCAATTCGCTTCGATCTTCGACAAATCCAAGATGTCATTGATAATGACCATCAGACTGTTCGCCTGGCCGTGTACAATGCTAAGCATCTCCCACTGGTAGTGGGTAGGCTTTGTGTCCAGTGCGAGTTGAGTCATCCCAATTATCCCGTTCATGGGAGTTCGGATCTCGTGGGACATGTTGGCTAGGAATTCCGACTTCGACTTGTTTGCAAGCTCGGCTGCTTCTTTCGCCGCAGTGTGGCGCCGGATGCTGTGGCGTAAATTGAAGACCATTTGGTTGATCTTCTGTTTGAGTTCGTCCATTTCACCAGAGGCATCGACCGTGATTAGCTTGGTAAAGTCACCGTCGGTCGCAGCATTCGTGATGTCGCCAAAGGCCCGCACCTGCGCCGTAAGATTCATAGCCATGGTGTTGACATCCGTGGTGATCTCCTTCCAGCGACCCCGAATGCCTGCAACATCGGCTTGTACACCCATCTTGCCATAAACGCCTACATCCTTCGCCACCTTCTGCACTTCGTTGGAGAAGATCGATAGCTGATCTACCATGTTATTGACAGTATCCTTGAGTACCAAAATCTCCCCAGCTGCTTGGACATCGATCTTCTGACTCATGTCTCCATTGGCAATTGCTTGAGTAACGGTAGAGATGGCGCGAACTTGGGACGTCAAGTTGGAGGCCATCGTGTTGACATTATCGGTGAGATCCTTCCACTTCCCCTCCACATGATCGACATGCGCCTGGCCGCCGAGAGTTCCATCCGTCCCGACCTCACGAGCCACTTTGCTTACTTCAGATGCGAAGGTGGTGTTGATCGTGTTCCTGAGATCAAGAATCTCGCCCTTGACTTCGACAGCGATTTTCTTGCTCAGGTCGCCTTTGGCTACCGCAGTCGTAATCTTGGCTATCTGTCGCACCTGAGTAATGAGATTCATAGCCATACCATTGACATTTTCGGTGAGATCCCACCATGTGCCCTCAACGTCGTGCACGGTAGCTTGACCACCAAGTCTGCCCTCGGTCCCGACCTCTCTGGCAGTCTTTGTAACTTCTTGGGTGAACTGTTGCAATTGATCCACCATGGAATTTATTGTCAACTTGAGCTCGAAGATTTCGCCCTTGCATTCCGCTTGTACTTTCTGCGTCAGATCGCCTTTCGCAACCGCTGTAGTCACCGCAATATCCCTTACTTACGTGGTAAGGTTGTTGGCCATCGCATTAATGTTCACGATCAGCGTATTCCACATCCCCTTGACGCCTTCGATTTCAACCTGCCCGCCGAGGATACCCTCTATACCCACGTCACGGGCGACACGAGTAACTTGGGCAGCAAAGGTCCGGAGCTGGTCTACTATGGTATTGATTGTCTGTTGAAGCTGGAAAATCTCGCCCTGCGCAGACCGCTCAATCTTCCGCGTCAGATCCCCATGTGCTACGGCTGTTGTCACTGTAGCGATCTCGCGCACTTGATCGGTCAAGTTCTGCGCCATGACATTCACTATCTAGCGTTAACAAGACACGCCATGGGAAGACCAGGGGACTTGCCATTATTCGTCAGCTCTTTCCAGGTCCCATCGATGCCGTCGATTTGAGCTTGCCCACCAAGTATCCCTTCTGTACCAACCTCCCGAGCAACACGAGAGAACCTCGCTAGAGAATGTTTGTAGCTGATCGATCATCGTATTAATTGTATTTAAAAGTTGTGATTTCCGTATCAATCTCAACGGTGTGAATTTACACCTTCTAACTCAGATCTCCTTTTGCAACGGCTGTCACAATATGCCCGATCTCACGTAGAGCCTTTTGAAATGCTCTGTTGGCCTGCTAGTGTTTTTCAAGTTCTCGCTCGATTGCAACCCGTCTCCCCACATCTCCTAGCTCGATAGCCGGCGGCTGCTGTTCCTCCTACAATGCAGAATTAGCGCCTACCATCTTACCGCTCCGTAAATCTATTGTCTTTAATTGTGTGTTCCCATGTGCTGGAAACGATTGAGCTTCTTTGCCACAATCATTTAGCAGATCGTCATCGAGGGTAGATTCAACCGAAGGAGAGGTAGTGCAGGTAATCAGTATACATGGTGTGTGCTTGTGAGACTGCGGCAAAGTTTTGTCTGCATCGCTGAAAGGCGGTTTTGTAACGGCAGTGTCATTTAGTGTGGCTGGCATCACCGGATTGATTGCCCAGCTTGCAGCGTGTTCCAATGTATAGATTCTCTGCGCTAATAACCCTAGTTCGATTTCAAGGACCTCTTTCGCGTCGCTATCATTCCCTGTAATCTTCTGTTTCTTTTAAGTGGGTATTACGAGAGAATACTTGTGTGATAAAGTTAAGCCTGTCGCAAAGCTTCTGATAACCGTAGTTATTGCTGTAAGAACAGCTTCGTCGGCTATAGCGCTTGACAGATGCTACTGAACATAGGTCCGCTGTAACGCAAGTTGAGACTAGGTCGGGTGAGGTTCCTAGAGAGATACGTGTTTAAAAGATCACGTTAGCTTCTATCGTGAATAGAAGGAGTTTGGGCGAGGTTGCGGTTAATGATCTCCCCAGCACACTCTTCATAGCGAAAGAATCTTACAAAGTAGTGCTGGGACTTTATCTACGGCTGCTGACGAGCCATCTAAACGGACGGGATGTTGGCGGTATCGTATACACGTAAAGAAGCATAGTTAGCATTTGATTGAGACCAACGAAGTGCGAGTTGAAAATGGTTAAAGAGGGTTAATTTGAGAAAGAAACTAAAAAGAAGTTTGGGCTGCAACTTCGCTATTTCTGACATACCACGAAAACCGCTTAGCTCGATTATTCGAGGGCCAATAGCAATAAGACATAAAACTCTAATCACAGGCCTACCTTCTCCATAGGCGCCCAACTCTACTTGCCATCACCTCGAGATCCCAATTTAGTTACAACATAGTTAGTATTTGATTGATTGTGTTATGTCTAATTCCCTTTCCACCTACCCATAAAGTATGGCGATTGGACTTTTGTAGGTGAGTATTGTGAATACGGAACACATCAACCCTCTGAAGTTATATGGTTTTGGCTATGGGCGGCATATACAACCAGCATACTTTCAGCTTTTATCAAGGGGCGCAAAGGCTCTACCCGGCAAGTAATCTTATGCGGCTAGCACTAACCCAATCTGCAATTAAAGAGGCACGCGCCGCTCGTTGCCCCACCGACGATTACCCAAAACCATTCAATGCTATCGCAATATTAATTCCATCGGCAATATGATGGCCTGGGCTAGTATTGCATATACTATTTGTTGGTTTTCTTAACCCTGGTTTAAAAGTGAGACTTAATTCGGGAAAAAGCAAATAAATGTATTTTAGTAAACTCCGCGGTGTGCAGTTAAAGTATAAAAACGTTTTTATTAATTTAAATTTATAGATTTTTTTAATAAATTCATGTTTTATATATAAAAAAAAACGCTGAATTTTATTTTTATTTTTTAAAA
>NW_017263589.1:1541639-1547631 GCF_001500285.1 Mollisia scopiformis
AGAGAGTCGTAACACTTTGAGCACTTAGTCTTAAAGTTAGCATTCGGCAACTATGTCTACCTCTAAACGAGTAGAGACCCTAGTACCCACGGAGGTAACGACCATCGCGGTATAAGAACGTACCCTAGCTATTAAAGTACTAGACACTTATAACGGTACTTAACACAAGCTCGAATCATTCCTTTGTTCTATAGATATCTATTTGATGTTTAACCCACACTTGTTCCCTAGCGAGGGGGCCAAAGTAGCTTTTGCCGCTAGCTACCTGAGGGGACTAGCCTTCAACTAGTTTAAGGCCTACTTGTCTGACTATATGACTAATCGACACGCGATAACTAGAACGATCCTTAATAGCACTAGGGAAGAGACTAAGGTTATCTTTAGAGGGTTTAGAGGATTTAAGAAGGCTATAGTAAGGGTTTACAGGGATCTAGAAGTCGAAAAGACGGCTGAAAGGGAATTGATAAGGCTACGATAAACAGGGTCTGTTAAGGACTACACCTCTAAGTTCCAGTAGTATTCTAGTTAGGCTAGATGAGATGGAAAGGCTCTGAAAAGAACGTACTATATGGGCCTTAAGGAGTTCATTAAGGACGAGCTCGCTCGAGTAGAGCTAGAACCCACTAGCCTCCAGGAAACTATACGCCTAGTCGCAAAATTCGACGAGTAGTTCTATAAGAGGCGCCTTAAGCGAAAGGGGGTGTACTCCTATCGCTAACTATAGGGTTCCCTAAAGTTACATAACAAGGGGGATCCCATGTAGCTCGATGGAACTATAGCTAGAGGCTAGAGGAAGAGTGAAAGGGGAGGCTTTTATAGGAAGAAGCTTAGGAAGTAGCTTTCGCTAGAAGTTAGGAAAGAGCGTCGAGAGAAGGGACTCTGTTACAAGTGTGGACTGCCTGGCTATATTGCATCTTCCTATAACAAGGGAAAGGGCAAGCAGGCCAACGCTACTAAGGAAACCGAGACCTTAAGACAAGCTAATACTACCCATTGTATAGAAGAATGAGAGCACGATACTTAGCCGGGCTCAGACAGCAGCTAGTGGGGACCTCCAGACGGCACGCTAGAACTCTATGATTCTAACAACAAGTCGGAGGAATTAAGGACTCTAGTTGAGAGGAGTGTCTAAGAGGAAAACTATCAACCTAGGGAAGTTGAACTAGTTGAGGCTCCTATAGACCCTCTCCCTAAGATCAACGAAGAATGGATCGTCGCTAGTATCGGTGGACTTTTAGTGACCTAAGAACCAAAGTACGGGAGGAAGGGCGAATATGAGAGTCCGCTATAGAACGAAATGGATTTGCCTAAGATAAGAATATATTACACTATTGTATATCGGGATGTGTGGAGAATCGCTTTCCGCACAACCTAGGCTCGGTCGCTAGTGTACGTCTCGTACTTCTCGGGGAAGGAGGACTAGACGCAGACCTTAGATAAGATCCTAGAAGTGGGGCAAATATAGGAGATAATCGCCTATTCTATAGACCTTTGGGTATGGAGGGAGGTGGTATTCCCACTCTTTGAGGGATATAAGGTGCGGATCGCTATACAAAGGCAAGATAACCCACTTGGGGCACGTTTGTGCGAAAGGACCCCTTATAGGCTCGTTGAGTGGACAATAGCCTTAAAAATATAGGAATACTAGTATACTAATCAAAGGGTAATGGAAATCAATACGGTGGAAAGCTAATGACAAGCTTTAGTACGGTTCACACTTCTACCTCTAAGGCAGCTGAGTGCAACTGTTAGAATAGTGCGGGGAAGTACGAATTACTTCCACATACGAGCGATTGTTTAGAGCAGTTTAGTCCTAGTTATACTCGATTTAGGGGCTCAAGGGAACTATATCTCTAGGGAAACAGTGTCTTAGCTAGGACTATCGGCCTAGCTAAAGGATGAGCTATATTCGCTGAGTACGATAGACGAGACAGCTATCGCTTAAGACGGGGGAAGGGTTGTATATGAGACAAACCCCTTGCAAATGAAAATATAAGGATATATCGAGATGATTGTCTTAGACATCGCCCCGATCGGTCGACACCAAATGATTCTAGGGATTCTTTAGCTATAGAAGTACAACCCAGAACTTAATTAGGCGAAACAGAGTTTGAGGCTTAATCGGTGTGATTGCCCAAACGAATAATTATAAGGACCTAGGGAAGCTAGTACTACGGCTTCTAAGGCATAGGATCAAGCAACTACTAGATAGCTTAACTAGGGACGAAAGGGAATACCTTATCCCTATAGGAAATACGCTAAGCTATTTGAGGACCCCGAAGACTTGAGGGCCCTACCTAAACATTAGCCCTAGGACCACGAGATCAACCTAAAAGAAGGCAAGTAGCCGCCTTATTAGAAGCTTTACTAGTACAACCCGCAGACTTTAGGAATACTCGAAGAGTACGTACAAAAAGCGTTAGCAAAGGGATAGATTAGAAAATCCAAGTCCTCGGTAGCATCGAATATACTAATCGCATACAAGAAGGACGATCCAAAGGGATAGCTTTGTGTGGATTACAGAGGACTAAACGACGTTATAGTAAGGGACGTATACCCTTTGCCTAATTTCTAGAGTTTAAGAGATGCGATTGGGTCGGCAGTCATTTACATAAAGCTAGACTAAAATACAGCTTTTGCCTTGATTAGGATCAAGGAAGGCTACGAATAGAAGACAGCCTTTTTGCTGCCTTCTAGCCTATAGGAATACACTATTATGCCGTTCGGACTTACAAACGCACTAGCTATATACTAACGACAGAATAATAATATTCTGCGGAAGTATCTAGGCAAGTTCGTAGTCTATTATTTGGATAATATTTTGGTGTATTCACAGAAAAGAGAGGACTACGAGGGGCACATATGCTTAGTCCTCGAAGCCCTCTCTAAGGTCGACTCTAGGCTTAAACTCAAGAAGTACGACTTCGGAGTCACTAGTACAAAGTACTTGGGGTATGTTATTAAGCTAGGAAAGGTATTAGTCGACCTAGACAAACTATAGGAGATAAGGGAATAGCGGTCGCCCTAGACGGTTAAGGATATTCAGTCCTTTTTAGGCTTTGCTAACTTCTGTAGGATGTTCATCCGGGACTTCTCTAAGCTCGCAGAACCGCTTATAGCGCTCACTAAGAAGGATATCCCGTTCGTATAGACACCCCAAGCGGAGGCCTCTTTCCGGGAAATAAAGTCAAGGTTCTCGAAAGAACTAATACTCTAGTAGTATAGGGAAGATCGAGAAAGTATCGTCGAAACTAACGTATTAGACACAGCTATAGGGGTAGTGCACTTGCAGAAGGCCGACGACGGGAAGTTACACTTTGTCGCGTATTTCTCTAAGAAGATATTACTTGTAGAACAGAACTACGATATTTATTAAAAGGAGCTTCTGGCAATAGTAGAGGCACTTAGGCACTAGAGAGTATACCTCTAAGGGGCTAAGTTCCTAGTTACTATCCACACCAACCATATGAATCTTCGGGCTTTTACAACTACTAAAGTCCTTAACAATCGAAGATTAGTACGATAGTCTGAGGAACTTACTAGCTTTGATCTAAGGATCAAGCACGTATCGGGCACACAGAACCCGAGGGTAGATGCCTTTAGTAGGAAACCTAGATACAAGAGCGATAAAGTGTACGATGAGTAACCCTTGCTTTATACCCTCAACAACAGGGACCTAGTACTAGCGGTCAGGGAAATAGCCTCTTTAGGACGCCTGGACGGGACTCCGCTAGAGGCCCGCATTAAGGAGGCCTATACTACAGACCCGATAGCAGATTCCGTCTCTTAGTACTTTAAGAAGACGCTCGGAGGACTACTTATATACAACGGAAAGATTTACCTCCCTTTAAGTGTTAGGGAAGAAGTCGTAAGGGAATAATACGGATTACCGGCTTATGGCTATTAGGGGGAACAAAGGACTTTCCTCCGACTCTCGAGGGAGTACTAGTGTTCGTTAATGAGAGCCCTTGTTAAGAAAGTTATTAAGGATTGTAATACTTGTGCTAGAAACAAGACAAGCCGTCTCGCACCGTACGGATTAATGGGGATAGTCCCTATATCGGACACCCCCTGGAAATCGATATTATGGGACTTTATTACAAAGCTTCCGCTGTCTGTGAACCTAATATCAGGAGTTAAGTACGACTTAATCCTAGTCATTATAGAAAGACTTACGAAGTATATAATACTAGTACCCTACTAAGAGGCAAGCATAGCCGAACAGCTTGCCTATGCTTTCCTTAGGGAAGTAGTCAGCCGGCATAGCTTGCCTAAAGAGATACTCTTAGATCGAAACAAGCTCTTTACCTCTAAATTCTAGACCGCCCTCATAGCCGCCCTAGGGATTAAGAGGAAGATAACCACTACGTTCTATCTGTGGACTAACGGAGGAAACGAGAGAATGAACTAGGTAGTCGAGGCATACTTAAGATGCTATGTCAACTACTAATAGGACAACTAGGTAGCACTACTACCGCTTGCCTAGTTCGCATACAATAGTTCGACTACAGAAACCACGAAGGAGACGCCTTTTTATGCTAATTTCGGTTATAAACCTGTAGTATACAGGGAACTAGGCATTACGGCTATTAACAACAACTTAGCTAGGGTTCGTATCTCCGAAATCAAGGAACTATACACCTAGCTAGCCTCTAAGCTACGGTTTGTTTCTAAGTGCACTGCGCACTACTACAACAAGCGATGTAGCTAGGAGCCTACGCTAAAAGAGGGGGATAGGGTATATCTGATCAGAAAAAACATCAAAACTAAGAGACCGAGCGACAAGCTCGATTACAAGAAGCTTGGGCTATATAAGATTAAGAGGGTGAAAGGACCTGTTAATTATGAATTATAGCTGCCTAAGAACATAAGGATATACCCAACATTCCACATATTACTTCTCGAGCTCGCGCCACCAGGAGCGCCGCCAGCGCCTTAGGTTAAGATCGATCCGGTCAACCTAAACGCCGAGTATAAAGTGGAAGAGATACTAGACTACAAGTATGTCAGAGGGAGAGTCAGGTATTTAGTTAAGTGGGAAGGATACCCACAATCAGAGAACACTTGGGAGCTAAAGTCAAATCTTAGCTGCCCTAAGATCCTGACTAACTTCCACCGCCGGCATCCAGGCCTTCCTAGGAGGGAATAGGGGCGGAAGGGTCGTTAGGAGCAGGAAGGAGAGACGCTTCCAGGGCATTCCAATCTATGTTGGAAGGGTCCCAGGCAGCCGGAGACGAGGCTGCGGCCCGCTCCCACTCTTCCTTCTCTAGCCTTTCCTTTTCCTCCACGGAATCTAGTTCGTTCAGGTATCACAGGCCGCGTTTTGCTATTTTAGCCCTCCGTTTTCGCAGCAGTCGCTGCTGTTTTCGCAGGCGAAGGATCTTCGCTATGGCTTTTTCCTCCTACTCTCTTAGCTTATCTTCTTAGGACTCTAGGGAGACCTAGTCGGAGTAGCAAGGCACCTCTTGCTCCTACCGATCTGCAAGAGGGGTGTTTACATCGCAAGATACCCTCGCTCGAACGCACTTAGAACATTTTGGAGAGCGCTCTCCATTAGCTGTCGTAATACACTAACGGCGCTCTCGGATACAGAAAGAACAGCGATCCATCGGGAAACCAACGCTTTCGATAAAGATCGCTAAGTCAAGACGCTCTCTATCTTTTTTTTCGGTTATAAGGGCTTTTGCTTGTTTAGAAGGATGGGGTATGTTGAAAGAAGAAGAAGAAGGTTACCCCTCGTTGAGATATTTCTTTACCTTAGTTATACGCACAGGACTGCGCTAGGAGAGATGGGGGATAGTGTTACGATCACGGGACTAATGGGCCTCAGGCCGCACGGTGGGTCACGTGATGGAGTTTTACTCTCCCATAAAACTCTAAGGTATAGTAAAACTCTAGGAGGGGGTTTTACTCCACAATACTTAAGTTTTATATAACTCTAAGTTGTCACCCATTAGATAGAAGCTTTATACTCAACTTGATTAAGTTTTCT
>NW_017263590.1:0-98052 GCF_001500285.1 Mollisia scopiformis
GTCCGCGCGCTAACAGACGGCCTGGGGATTATAGCACTAGTAGCACGCGTGGTACGGAGTAATCCACGGCCCTCCTCCTTGCTTCTGGTCCTTAACACGATTGCGAGCCTCAAAGAACTCGAACCGACGCCAGCACGTAGGGAAGGCGTGGTCCCAAGCATCGCCGAATGCCTTGCAGAGCAGACACGTGCCTTGAACCGCAAGTAGGTCCTCCTGGTACCGGCTTAGCTCGAGGTCGGCTCGGCGCCGCTTCTCCTGGATAGCCGCACTACCAGTATACTGGAGGGCCGGCTCGGGAGACGGAGCGAGAGACGGAGCGAGAGCTAGGCCGGCGCTACATACATCGCATACAACGTCCTCGTCATCCTAACACTGTCGCCAATACGGCTCGGAGTCGAGGTGCTCACTCAAGCATGCCCGGCGGCAGTCCTAGCCGAGGAGATAGCGGTGCAGGGCTCTTCTCTCGACCACGGTACTCTCAGCGGCTTGCGGCTTCCATGTAGGTGAGAGGAGGACCAGCGAGTACGCCTCCTTTCCATCCCGCCCGGCCCGACCAGACTCTTAGGCGAAGTCGACCAAAGACGACGGCTCGTTGACGTGTACAACTAAGCGAACGTGGGCATAATCGAAGCCAGCGCTTAGTGCAGACGTGGCCACGATGTACGGCTGGTCCGAGGAGGCAAGCCACATTCTCAGCAGCTCCTCCTTCTGCTCAGCTGTGCCTGTATCAGCTATGTACTAGGAGCAACAAAGTAGCTCGGCCAGCGTAGCAGCATCGTCTTTTGTCCGAACGTATAAGATAATCTTATCTCGAGCCCGATCCAAGAGCTAGCTATTCTCCCACGCGTCCCTTGCCCTCCGCGCGCCCTCTTCGAGCAGACTCCCTCGCCTAGTGGCCCGCTGTACCATATAGAACAGATTTCGCCGGTTTGTCGATGCTCGGATTACTTTGGGGCTCACTAAGTTGTTCTACTCTTCAAATGTAGCTTGTATTGTCGGAGGTAGAGTAGCTGTCAAGTAAACAAACTGCATACGGACGTTGCGGATTAGGGCGAGGTCAACTATAGCCTGGCGATAGTCGGACGCTGTGATAGTCAAGTGAGCCTCGTCAAACACAATGCGGCTAAGGTCTTGCGTAGCCGCGAGCTTGTGGGCGTAGGTCCGAAACTGTTCCGTACATGCTGCTTCAACTGTAATAAACACCAAGGGCACATCTCGTTGCTCGCCAGGCGACCACACTAAGTGATCGATCCCTAACTCTCGGACTCGGCGGAGGAGGTCCCCTCGCAGAAACACGAGTAGCAAGACTAAGATCGTTACCCTAGCATCAGGGAGGATACAGGGCAGCATAAACAGCAGGCTCTTCCCTTCGCTAGTAGCCATGATGACTACCACCTACTTAGTCTATAATATAATAGTAGTCATAGCCCGCTCCTAGGCTGCTAACTTCCACTTTAGTGTGTCATCCAGGTACAGCTTTCTTGCACTCTTTAGCAGAGCCGCAGCTAACCACTTCTTCCGTAGCCGGTAGATCCCCATAGCGATCTTCTTAAGCATTTGCGGACCGCTAATATCTTTACCATCCCGCTTCCTCTTCCTAGCTAGTCCAAGCAGCTAGTTAAGCCCCCACAAGTCCTTCCACAGAGTTAAAGCACGCAGATTCCGACGGATAAGGCCATCCCACACGTTCCCAAAGTTAGCATTGTGCTAGTTTGCATATGCCCGGTTGACAGTCCGCGTACTATGGTTCCGCTGCTTGGTCATAACCCGAATGTCAGCCTTAATCTCTTCGGCATCCTCGTCGTTAGCCCCGTCGTCAACCTCAAAGCACCCAATGTTAGCTGCAAACTTAGTTTTAACGATATTGACCGTTATCTGCCGCTAGTTAGCAATGTATAGCCGGGGGATGCTGGCCCGACTACACGCCTGCTCTATGCACCGCGTGAGCCGGTTGTCAGCCCAAACCTTGCCGTCTTGCCACCATAAGTACGGAGAGATAATGGCATGCGGGGCAGACCGGCGGAGGAAGACCTGGAGGAGCGGGATGACAACCACCAAGTAGTCTAGCAAGAGGTCTCCAACAGGTGTAGGCAAGAACCGGATATTATCCTTAAACTTACCCGTCTGCTGCTAACCTTTGTGGTATGTGGTGTGCAGTATGACTAGCCCGTGCTTGAGGTAGACGTTTCGCCGCCGCTAGGTGTTACACCAGGTGACAGAGAATAGTTTACTCTCGCGCAGAGGCTGGCCAGAACCCATATAGATCAAGACTAAGAGCCTTTTTAGGAACTCGTTAGCCACGGCCTCATACCGTTTAATCGCCTTCCCCCGCCAGACCTTGGCGCCATCTGCGGTGGCATCCAGGAACGAGTCCCACAACGGCTTCGAGTCTTGGATAACGGTTAGCAAAGACCTCGCTAGCGGCTTTACTAGCTTAATGTTCTCCCGGTGCTAGCCAAAGAACTAGCCAAAGGCATCGGCGTCCAAGTTGTCCTTTAAAGCCCAAGCACGCATCCGCGGAAGGTTCTGGGCCCCGAACATCAGCTCGTCGTAGAGTAGGTGCTGGGCCTACTGGAAGTCGGAGAGTAAGAGCCGCGGCATGTGATCCATATGCAAATCAACGTCTCGGTAGGTCAGGACCTTCTCGTCCACATCCCACTGTGCTTGGTGCGGCCCAACGACCTCCTTCGAGACAGTAAACAGCAGTAAGCGCTAGCTGAGGATCTCGCCTATGGGAGTCTTGGTGTCCTGCTTCAAGAACTTCCCGCAATACTGCTCAATGCGCTCGAGTGTATCACCTAGCTCCGCCTTCTCCAAACAGGCGCTAGTGTGGAAGATGATGAGCTGTGCAACCTAGATCACGCCAGACAAGCAGCTATTATAGTTGCCCGGCTCCTTCTAAGTCTTAGTGTACGGCTTAACGCTGAGCATAGCGCAGAAGCTGAGTAGTGGGGAGTTGTACCGATTGCCTCCAAATTCGTGGCAGACCAGCGCCATTGAGAGGTCCGACATGGCGTTTCTTAGCGCAGGCCGGTCTTGCTTTATAGCGCTTTGGGAGGCCGCTTCCCACGCATTTTCCTGGCCATCCGTGAGCTGGATGCAGCTCTCCGGGGTCCGCTGGTCGTCGTCGGCCGTAGTAAAGTGGCTGCCGCGGTAGGCCACCCGGTAGCAGTAAGTCAAGAACTGCTTCTAGTAGCCGAAGTTGGTCTTGAGCGTATTGGGCTCCTTCTTCGGGTCGAACGCGCGCGTCTTCTGCCCTGGGCCAGCGGCAGTATGGAAGCGGCTCAACGCCAGCTGCCGTGGCCAAGTCAACATGCAGTCTGGGCCGTCGAAGCACTAGCTGTGCGCCTCTGTAAAGATCTCGTCCATGACCTCCAGCATTAAGAACAGCTCGGGCTCGCTCTCGGCATTCTTTGGCACCGCAAAAGAGGTGTGCATCTCGTCCTTCTTCAAGCCCCGCGTGTGCTCCTCGATGCCCGTCCGTCGAAGCCACGGCACCACAGCAGATTTATGGCTACCGAAGCCATAAACGGTGTTGGCTTCTGCTTTGGCATCCTCACCTACAATAGCTGCGTCCTCGTCAAGCTGCGTAAAGAAGTCTGCCTCCCTCGAATCCAAGCCAGCTATAAAAGAGCATTCGGAGCTCCCTCTAGCAGCTGCTTCTCCCTCCTCTACCACGAAATACCGAACCCAGCGGTTCTCAGCAAAGAAAGTCTGAAGCTTGCACCCCCGCCACAGAGGGCTCTTCTCATACAACGCTAGCTTTTGCTGGTGGGCTTTCGACACGTGCCGTTGCATCGACTTGCAATCCCTTGTGAGGTGGGCTGAGCAGGTCAGGCACTGGAAGCCGTCGAGGAGCCTTAGCCCCGGGATGGCCTTCGCTGGCAGCCGCGCTGGCTCTGCCTCTGCCGCCCGTAGGTCGTAGCTGCTAAACAGCTCCACGAGAGCCTTCAATGACGCCCCTTTCAAGCAGTGCGGGTGCTGCCTCAGGTGTCGAACCCAGACGTCACGTCCAGGCCGGAGGCAGTAGCCGCAAGACGTACAGAGCAGCACCTGCCACTCCGACAAGTAAATAAAAGGGTCACCCATGGCCCCCGATGGTCAGATCTCCCCCCTCTGCTCGCTGGTAGCCGTAGAGGGGACTCCCCCAGCGCCAGGACCATTCTGGATTTATGGTGCAGGATTTATGGTGAACTGGTCTGTGCCCTCCCCCTGATCCAGGGTCATTTCGCCTACGGATTCTGGATTTACGCCGCAAATCCGCCCATTTCTAGAGGTAGATTTTTTTCTGGCCGTCGCGCGTACCCGGCCGCCAGCAGAAGCTTAGACTTCGACGATTGCGGTCGATAGATGCATTTATGTCTCGAAGGTAGCCCTCAGCTTCGGCCAGGGCGGCTTCTCTCTCTTCTTTGTCTCCGGCATAGCCAGGAGCAAGCCTCAACGGCGGACTGGCAGGATCGTCGAGAGGAAAGAGACGGCTTAGGCCGACTGAATAGTTAGCAGTTTCCATCAAAGAAGGGGAGAACACTTACACAATTTCTCCCACATCCGCTTCTCTGCAAAGTACTGAATCCGCTCCGGATTCTCGTACTGGTGAAGCTGCTCAACCTCGTTGAGCACCCCCTCCCACGCAAATCGGAACTCGACATGGGACATAAGTCCCAAGGCGGCCGCCTCCTTCTTCATCTTCTCGATGATTGATTCGAGCTATGCTCAGTCGGCTGCACTTCCAGCTACCTCAAGCTTGCCTTCTGTTTCCATAGACGTTGAGGAGGGTCATCCTTCAGCGAGGCTGAACGATGTCGCCAATTCTAATGAAAGAACCCAAAACAAAGTTGAAAGCAGCACTGGCGCAAACCAGGTTTCGTCAGTAATGCCGAAGCAAGGAGGGGCTTTCGGCAATGCTGAGAACGAGGTCGATTTGAGCACTGCTCAGGCAATAAATCCAAAGAGAGATGGAGTTGACGGCGATGGTGCGAGCAATGCTGGCACCATCAATACCGAGCAAGCCCTTGACGATTCCCAGGAGAGTCTTCCGGGAGATTCTATGGATCTCTCATCTGATTACGAGGGCTTCGGCCGACTCGGATCGAAGGAAGACATCGCATAGCTAAGTAGCTTCCTTTCATTGTCCGTGTCGTGGGTAATTGATACCAATTGAATAATCTATCACGGGAGCCGTGGTAGATTTTAGATTTATCAGTGCCCTCTGATATATATTGCCTGCTTGTGCTTACTTGTGCTGATTCTTCCGATGAAGATGGCAAAGGTAAGGCTAGTGAGAAGAGGAAGCAATCGACAAGGTCATGGCTTTTCTTTTCGTCTTCTGATGGACATTGTGTGGGAGCAATTGGAGTATGAGGTTGGTGTAAATTACATACTTTCAATGCATCGTGTGTATTCCCAAATCTTTTTGTGCCATTGACACCATAAAAGTCGTGAAGTGATGGAGTGTAGTGAGGTTGAGAATGCCAAGCACTAAAATTTAGTTACCGCCGAGCCTCACCTTCCCCACTTGCAATGTAAATTTACCCCGAGACACGTCTCTTTAGCTTGAAAGAGCGCGCAGATAGGATCTGTACAAAGATTCAAAGTCCCTCAACAGCTGGATACTTTACAAC
Source organism: Mollisia scopiformis (assembly GCF_001500285.1). Lineage (NCBI taxonomy): Eukaryota > Fungi > Ascomycota > Leotiomycetes > Helotiales > Mollisiaceae > Mollisia > Mollisia scopiformis. Next base: position 5,622 of record NW_017263590.1, read on the forward strand.
CAGTTAAGATCTCTCCATTTCAAGATACTTCACAATCGATAATTAGCAAGAAGCTGACATGATTAGGGGTACACAGCACATCCATCGCCACGGTGCTGCGATCAGGATAGACATTATTCGAAGGCAATTGAAAATAGCATTAAAGTATGACCATCCTCCTTGATCTGCAGCATATTTTCAGGGAACTTCGAGCCTGGCCTCTGGATCCGCATCGCATGCCCTGAATCTGCGACAACCAAACCCCCAAATCCTCGAGCTTCCAAGCCTCTTCTTGACCTCGATGCCTTTCCCTAGTTCTCAATATCGGCCTCTATCTCAGAGCCTCCCCTCCAATCTGCGACCATCAAGGTCGCAGATTCCTGCGGATATACCGGCACCCTCTCCAGTTCTATGTCTTTCCGTCTCTCCCGTCGATTCAATCCTCCTCTTACGAATCCACGACTCCTCGTCTCCTCCAAACACACTCTCACGAAGGCATGAAGTGGAAAATATTGAATCACGATTGAATGTCCCAAATATACATATCGTCGTAGGATTACTTGTTGTTGGTATTCCTTACGGTGTCACATCTGCCAACTCCCTGTTATTCTTCCTCGCAGCAGTGCTGCAAACAGACTCTGCGATGGCTACAAGGTGGTTTTGCGCGGTGCTGATGCACATGCTGCTGGGGCCCACGACGGAAGAATGGGATACAATGAAAGGAAATTTGGCTGAGATGCTGCTGGAGCATTGTTGTACTGGAGGATTGAGGAGGATTACTTCTAAAACCTGGGTCAGATTCCGCTTTTCCAGTAATGTTATGGCTGGTTTCCCAAGTAAAGTATTTTCTCTTCCCAAAGCACCTACCATCCTCAACTATCGCACAGAGATTCAGTTGCGGATGGCTTCTCGAGTCAGCGGATGAAAAGCCCGAGCACATGTACAACGCTTGGGCCTTCATCCGGGAGCTCTTCCCTTCGTGCTTCATTCTCTCCTCACTGGTGGGGATAACTTTTCTTTTTCGAGCTCAGCATCCTGATAGTTTCTCATCTCACGGAGACTCCATATTCCTCTTTCGGTCATTTCAATCGCATTTTTCTCCACCATGAGGTGAGAGTTTGATGGTGGATCCCAAAAGTCGCATGAGCAGATGATATTTACACCGACATTTTCTCAACCGCAAGGGACGAGGTTCAGCTGGACATTCTCTGCCATTAGTAGAGTTCTTCTGACAAACTTACGGCCCGAATCAGACGATTTCCAACTCCAAAGTGGATAGAGAAGAGAATAAACAAGTGGAGGCCTCAAGGCAGCAATAAATGTACAATGTTGTGGCTTGTTTGTGGCTGCCCTCAGTGAGATTGAGTGTTGTGGCTTGACGCCTCTTTTGCGCCTGCGCATCATTTGGCATCATTTCCCCGAAGGCAGCAAGATTTGTACCCTGCATCTCGCTATCGTTGAGGTGAGATGTCTCCACACCCCGATTTCGGAGAAGGGATCACGTTATATGTGATGCGGGGTATGAATTGAAGTGCTCATGTTGGAGATGATTTCTCTGTGCACGTCGAAGGATCAAACGACGAGATAAAAGCTAGGTACGGTAGAGGGAGGTGGAACTAAGTGACAGCCGAGAGGTCAAGATTAGCACAAAGAGCGATCAACAATGGAGTAGACCGACCATTCCAGAAGACGGGCTGAGAATCACACCAAAGCCTGATAAAGTGCGCGAGCTGCATGAGCTTGGGCCATGGCGCAATCTGCGGGATTGCGGGGTAGCGCTGGTGTGGGGCTAGAGGGAGCTCTGTGTGGATTAAGCTTCTGTTGAGGGCATTCGAAACCCTCAAGATGCCTTCTGAATGGCTCCTCCATGTCGGTGTGGCCGATGGAGTGTGAGGATGCGAGGAGGATCGATCGGGCCATGATGAACTCCTTCTTTGGTGGTCCGCCGTGTCTGGTCTCGTGGTCGATGGTTACATTTGTTATCACATCTCTCTCTGCATAAGCAGGGTCCAAACCCTGTATCGACCTTTTTTTTCCCTTGCGGCGCTCATCTCGCCAAAACCTGAGGTGCTGACTATATGAACCTCCTCGTCCCGGATAAAACAGCCATCTCCAACTTCAACTCTTCTTCAACTTTCCGCACTGCATCGGACCGCAATGGCTGACGCAGAGAAGATCTCGTCGTAAGTCAATTGACAGTGGAACGCGCTCTGGCTGACATTTACAGCCCTGAGGTTTCAGTCCCTGAACGCAAGTCCTTGGGCCGTCGCAAGGAGAGCGTTGCAGCCATCAACGCGAACGTCACCGGAGAGTAGGTCTTCCACCTCTGCGCCAAGATCCAGCTGACACTGCCAGAATCAAGAACCCTCTCATCGGTATTCCCAAAGAGCAACTCATTCAAGATGTTGAAGAGTTCGCGACAGAGAACAACCTCACCGAGATCACGCCTTGGTTGATCAAAGGAGCCCTGGTTGCGCAAAGCCCACATCATGTTGATAACATTCACGAATTGGACGCGGAGGACGTCAGAGTCTTGCACGAAGAGGTAGACTCCCTCTTCCATCACTAGATCGATCTGACACTTTCAGACCACCCACAGATGGAAGCATCCTCGAATCCTCTACGTGACAATCATCCTCAATTCAATCGCTGCAGCCATTCAAGGCTGGGATCAAACTGGTAAGCACGGAACGAAACAGCTGGGAGCAAACATATCTAACACTTGCAGGGTCCAATGGAGCCAATCTCACCTTTGCAATTGCCATGAACATCTCTGACGACCCAACATACTGTTCAACTCCATCAATCTGCAACACAAACTCCTGGATCGTTGGATTCGTCAATTCAGCACCCTACATTACCATCTGCCTCTTGTATGTCAACCTCCCCACAAACCAACCTTTCTAACAATACCAGCGCCGCCTGGATCTCCGACCCTCTTAATCACTATCTCGGTCGTCGAGGCACCATCTTCTTGGCGGCCATATTCAGTCTCCTCGCCCCGATCGGTTCCGGTTTTACACAGAAATGGGGACAACTCGTGGCTTGCCGTGTTCTGCTTGGTCTCGGTATGGGTCTCAAGGAGGTCACAGTCCCCGTCTACTCTGCAGAAGCTGCTCCTACAAACATTCGTGGTGGACTCGTGATGTCGTGGCAAGTTTGGACTGCTTTCGGCATCTTCCTAGGAACTTGCGCCAATCTAGTATTCGCCAACTCTGGCCATATCGCATGGCGTCTACAATTTGCCTCTGCATTCGTTCCAGCGGTCCCCCTCATCCTCGGAATCTGGTTTTGTCCTGAGTCTCCCCGTTGGCTTCTGAAGAAGAAGCGTGTTGGCAAGGCATACGAATCACTTCTGCGCCTTCGAAATACCCCACTTCAAGCTGCCCGTGACCTCTACTTCATCCACGCTCAGCTAGTCTACGAGGATGTCCTCTTGGAAGAAAAGGGACTTTCCAAGAACAGCAACATGGTTACTCGATTCATCGAACTGTTCACCATTCCCAGACTTCGCAGAGCCACTCAAGCTTCAGGTGTTGTCATGATTGCTCAGCAGATGTGCGGTAGTAAGTGTTGTCCGATCCCATGTCTTCTTATCTAACCAATCAGTTAACATCATCGCTTTCTACTCTTCCACCATCTTCTCCGAGTCGGGTGCAAGCAACATCGGAGCTTTACTTGCCTCTTTCGGTTTCGGTCTCGTCAATTTCGTCTTCGCCTGGCCTGCGATTTGGACAATCGATACTTTCGGACGTCGCGGTCTGCTTCTCTTCACCTTCCCGAATATGTGCTGGAGTCTTCTTGCTGCAGGAATGTGCTACTTCATCCCTCAAAGCAGCAGGGCACATCTCGGTCTCGTCACATTCTTCATCTACATCTACGATGCCTTCTACTCCCCAGGTGAAGGTCCAGTTCCCTTCACATATTCAGCAGAAGTTTTCCCCCTGAGCCATCGTGAAGTTGGGATGTCCTGGGCCGTAGCGACAAACAACTTCTGGGCCACCGTTGTCTCCCTGACCTTCCCACGTCAACTGAAGGCTTTCGGTGTCTCGGGTGCTTTCGGATTCTATGCGGCGATGAATATGATTGCTTTCGGCATGATCTTCTTGTTCTTGTATGAGACCAAGCAACGAACTTTGGAGGAGCTTGACTATGTGTTTGGTATTCCCATCAGAACTCACTCCAAGTATCAGCTCACCAAGGTTCTGCCATGGTGGATCAAGCGATGGCTTTTGATGCGAAAGAACACGCCACCTTGTGAAGAACTATACAAGTTTGAGGATGAAGTTTGGGTCGAGAGTGATCGAGATGAGTCGAAGGGTGTCAGTTCTGGAGTTGAAACTGGACACAAGGAAATGGTGTAAATCATGGCAGCGGCTTACTGCTCCCAACGGCTCTGGTTTCGCTCTTCCAACTTTCGTTCGTTGCGATAGCTTGCTATGCGGTTTGTAGTTGCGGGACATTATTTTGCTCTTTGCTTGGCGAGGTCATTCACCCAACGAAGGGTATGATTTACATTCTGCCTTTCGGTATGTATCTCAAAGACTGAAGCATGATCTTGAAATCAATTGTGGGACCTCCTAGTGAATTTTCGGGTTGTGACAACTGTCGTTGTTTTGTTTTTGCAGATTGTTCTCTTGGTCGTATTCCGTTCCGTTATACTTGTGATCACTGTTCTGGCTTGTGATTACGAACCGGAAACCGCCTTTGATCTAAAGCGAAAGACTGAAGAATCTAGCAAGTCTGAGCCGACGAGGCTTTTGCGTTGCTGTACCAATATATTGGATGTTCATGGCTGTGGTTCAGCCGCTGAGGAACAAGTCACCAATATGGTCAAGCTTTGCCTGCACGAGTTCGTGCGATTGGATGATAAACTGTGCAGAAGTGTGCTTCAGGTTTGTTAATCCTTTAGTGATGCCGCAGTGGTCGATTTGAGCTCACTATGCAAGAGGATTTGTGATGTTCCGAAAAAGAAAGTTCTACGGCGCCACCCGCTACCTATTCTGGACAGCTGAGCGGGTTGAAGCACAAGGGATCGAGGGTTACATCCACATACTGAGGGATCATGTAACAACAGGATCCAACCGTCAGTCAACGACAATTCGTATCACGCATCTTCGTCTCATTGTATCTACGCCAGTTCGGATTTTCTTCCGACAGGCTTCTCTCTTCCACTGTTACCATTGGTCGTCGCTCTTATCTTCCAGCAAGCCTCATCATCGCCTGCATTGATCTTATCCCCAAGCGGAACCCCCACGGCCACCAAGCGTAAGCAGGAGTGTCCTCAGCCGCAAGCTCCTCCATTCATCGAAGCTAGATGAAAGTTGGCGCTAGGACCTGCATGCGCACGCTGCCGACATTCGATAGTGCGGTTACACCACAAGGTACATTTGCGATGTTGTGTTGTCGATCCGAACTCAATTTGTTTCTCCTGCTTCTTCGTGGCTTACGTTCTATCTAAAGACGGATACACCAACACATATATGGCTTGATAACATGCAGAATTCATGCCCGTCTCGGTGTTCGATCCTTCATCATAAATCAAGCCCCGAGAGTCGCAAAAGAAATGATATTCCCCGCACTTAAAAACGATGTCGTCCCCTCAAGCTTTCGCCAAGTGGCCTAGTCAATTCATATCTCATCCAAATTCAGAATCTTCTACCTCCAACTCATCATGCAGCTCCAAAGTCTACTTCTGACACTGCTCGTGGCAGGCAGTGCAAGTGCTGGTTTGAATCCGCCTGCTTGGAAATTCCCAAGTATGCTCACTTTCAACAATTGAAACGAGACATGCTCACCAACCATTTCAGTATTTCACTATGCGAAAACATCTACTTGCAAGTTTGGCAACTGCGCAGCGGTCTGTCCGAATGGCGCGTACGTCTACCCTAAGATACGCTCTGTTCACTCCAACCTTCCATTGCCTAGCAATGACGTGCATAACAAGTGCTGACAAGTGACAGAGAATATGACTGCTGTGTCAATTATCTCGAGAACCCATGCACCACTCCATCGAAGCGTGCCACCATTGAGGGCGACACGATCCAAATTTAAAGGGACCCAAGAACCTTGGGCTTGGTGGCGTAGAGAAGTGAGTCTTCACTGATCCAAGACCCGAGACCCAAACTGATGAAATTTGGCAGAGCGGATACATGCGCAATGTAATCTGTTGGGTTATGGTCTCCATGGTTAGAATCAGTAATGCTTAATGGGGAGTTGAATATGTGCAGAGGGGATGGCAAGAATACATACATTCGATTCTCTTGCGAAAAGCCCACTTTCGTCTAGCAATGTAAACATCATCAGCAGAATGAATCAGTGTCCATCAGCTCATTTCATTCGTTTTCGTAGCGTGTTCTTTGATGTTTCTTCACTTGATGTTTCTTCACTTGATGTTTCTTCACTTGATGTTTCTTCACTTGATGTTTCTTCACTTGAGCTTCCCCGGTTCAATCAGTGGTCAATCAATCCCGCCCCTGTTCTCTTCGAAAGATTCAGCAGCGATCGAATGTTGGAGTTTGTGTTCAGGCAGCCCATCGTCGTCAATCTCGTTCTGTCATAAACATTTTCTGGAGATGCTTCCGCCTGAATTGACGAACCCATGACCAAAATATGTGTTCCACTTAGGTTTGGAAACTGCGCGACGAGAAGTAAGATCTTACCAAGACAAGATACCACTTTACCATTGCTCAAGCGTCTATCAGTCCCTCACCTTCAGCGGCAACATCTTCCGAAACTTCAGCAGCCACTTGCGGTCGACCAATAGTCATACAAGTTCGTTTAGAACCCGTCCACGATGTCATCGACGTCGGTTCTTGGCGCAATCCTCCGCTACAAATACTCTTCACCAAAACACCATTATCCCTCAGCACTGCATACTCCGTCTATTGAAATAAAATTTACACTTGCTGGATGCCATGCATTTGTGAGATGCAGCCACGACTCAAAGTCAAGTGACATTTGACGTACTTTTGCCCTCAGCTTTCAATCGCGCTGCCTCGGCACCGTCATAATAAATGCAAACCGACAAGAACAATTGCAGATCAATGAGCTAGCTATCTTAGCAGCTCACACTGCCACATATTAGTTGAGAACTCTTCATTGTTGACATGAAATGGTCGCATTGAACAGCCTTAATCTCTGTTATGGTACTGATTACTCGTATTCTTCGTGCCAAGAATATATTCATCATGCCAAGGCTTCTGCTCTCAAGACCATATATACTCCTATCACCAGCTTTCTGAAGACCCTCAATTCCCCAAACTCTTAGCCCTACCTCAGACCCCTTCAATCAGCAATATGAAATTGTCAATCTTGTTCTCGATCATAAGCCTCGTGGCAGGGGAGATAGGTACCGGTGCCGGGCCATCCCAGGATGTTGCAATATACCAAACAGCCAATCAACACCCCAATGCGACCGGTTCAGTGTCGCTACGTGGAGTCAATATGACCAACATTCCAGACATTGCCAGCCCTGTCTCTTGGACTGCTTCGCTCAACGTAACAGAAGTCGCTGATATCCCAGGCGCCAATGGTTCGGTGATCACGAATTCTGTGATATCGTTGGATTCGGACGGAGCGTTCATAGCAAACTCAAGCTGGGATACATGCGTCATCGTGATGGAGAGCGTCGCGCTCAATGCGACAGTGAAGGGACAAAAAGATAACGGAAACTGTTCTGCGACTTTTGGGGATGAATGTGTACTTGCGTGGACTGGTGCAATCTCACTAGCTAGGGCAGTAGCTGCTGCGAGCAGCAATCAAAGGAGCGGTGCTTGTGGAGGCATGGCCTTTCCCCAGATTCCTGGAGCGTGTATGGGGTCGCTTGACTCGGGCTTCATCGCCACCAGTAAGATCCCCGAAGACTGTAGCAAGCCAAGCTGACACACTCAGACATCACCACAACCAACAATACATCAGGGGGTCTATTCTTATACACCACCGATGAACTCCACGACCCCGCGAACCTTACATTTTACGAGACTGCAGCGACTCGAATCTGGCCGATCCTTGTTGTTCAGTCTCCAAGTCATGATTTCGAGGGTGGAAGTGGCATAATATCTCCATCCATGAGATGTCTGAGAGCACAGAATTCGACTGAGGGCTCCACTCCTATCGGTGATGTTCCAGGAGTCGGCAGTAGATTTGATTTTGGCGTCTGGAAAATGTCAATTGTGTTGATGGCGATGGCTTTGGTGCTGTAGACCGTTCAGCGTTGGTACTAGAATCCAGCAAAGTTATTCCCAGTCTCATCGTATTCCTCAATGAATCTTCGACTGGCAAACATTTCTTCGGCCACTTGAAAGTTTTCGAAATTGTACAGCTGATCCAGGGACCAATCCTGGACGTCTCCAGCAGTGAAATTGACATTGTTGGCAAAGGTGGACCAGCTTGGACGATGGTCTGTTGACATGTTGAAACCAGAATCTTGGTCGTACTGGTACATGTTCTCAGTCGACGTCGCCACACTCGGAGAGTTCTTGACGGACAAGTTCTGATCGAAATCCTGAATAGTCTGACCTATCAATGTCGCATGACCCTCGGACGGATAGCTGTCCTGAGAGTGGTCTCGAGGCATGCTGGGAGTGGTGGTCTTGGAACCATTCTCCTTCATGAACACAGGACTAGCATCTAGCATTCCGACGGTGAACTTCATGAATTCCGCAGCTTTACTGCTGACTCTCAATGTCCATCTGTACTCTGCGAGCTGAGCCTTGTAGAATTCGGCTTCTTCTGAATTGTCTGACGTCGCCCAGAGCAAGCTGCCAAAGGTACCGATGATGGCGAGGTTCACCCTAGAACAAAAATACCAGAAGCATTGAAGGTGTGCTGGCTCCAACTTGCTGACGAGGTCAATTGCAGATGTGAACCTAGCTTTTGCAGCAGAGCGCGTGATTGATCGAATGTTCGCATCCATGTATGTCGAATCGAATCGAATGATGGCTCGGTGAAGAGTAACTTCGGTGGCAAAGTACGCCAGATGAAGGGAGCCTAGAGATGGTCAGCGAAGACGTCACTACATTCACCATTTCTACTCACCAGTTGGAGAAAGCTTCCTGGCTCTTGTCTGAGTGATAGCCAGAGATTGAGGCAATTTTGAATGCCAATCTTTCAGCCTCAATTGAATCGGTTTCGCCTTCTCCAATGTCACAATCATAGCTTTCTCCCTTTCACTGCTCAAATTCGCTGTCGCTCGCACAGTGAAGAAAGTAGCCAAAATTTCTGTCAGTATCTCTGTCAAGGAGATCATGTGAACAAACGTCAGTCGTCCAGTCTCAATGTCCGAACTTCCCTCTTCCTCGGCCTCATCTTCGGTCTCGGGAAAATCTCTTGTCTCGAGGGGTTTGACAGACCAGTCATCGAGATGTATCAGTGGCGGGCGACCATGTATCAACGCTCCCCATTTGTCTTGCATGAACAATGCCCAAGCAAGTCGTTTTCGAAGGCTTCGCTCCCATTCTGGAATCCTCCATCTCGAACAATCAAGATGAAGTCCTAAGTTCTGTGCGACTGCCACGAGTTGGCCAGTGAGAGCCCAAGAATCACCGTCTGGCCGCTGCAGAAGAAGAAGTCCCGCTTGAACAGTGGAGAGCTTTGGACGGTTCAGCACCACACTCATCATCTGCGGGACCAACTTCTCCAGTTTCTGGATATCTGGCTTCTGAAGATTGACGAGCTCAGGACTGTATGACCACCAATTGAGGGCCAGAATATACACAGCGGCCAGGACAGGCGGGGTAAATTCGCGATGAGTTCTTGCATACTTCTCCAGAAAGACCTTTTTGTCCATGATGGGGAAGCTGGGATGAATGATACGGAAATAGAGATCGACCAATGCTCTACCGTGAGGTTGAACGATGCTCTCGACGAGGTCCAGATTTGCCAGTTCATCATCAACTTCAGTTTGACTTTCAGACTTCATGATGAAGTGGGTCTGAGGGCTGACCCGTCGGAGAGTTCCGGGTGTGCTGACATATTCTCCACGACCATTGAAAGGAGAGAGGTTGATAAGACGAGTATCATACTCTGAAGTTTGGCCGAGATAGTGCCCATGTTGTCGATTCTGTAGACCTAGCGTTTGCTTCAAGAGTGAAGGCCCTGGAAGCGAGTCGTAGTCGTCAATGGGTGGCTTGGCGTGGACATCTGGTCAAGGAGTCAGTGATTAGATCTCAAAACTAGTTTCAATGCTCACTTCTCTCTGATTCGGGTGATCTAAGATTTGGATTTAGCAAGTTGCCTCAGCGGATTGAGGATTTGAACTGACCTTGGCTTGCTGGTATCTGGACTCCCCGTACTGTCTTCCTCCACCTTCCTCCTCTTCCTCCGCTGAGGATTCTGTACAAATGTGCATTGCTCTCCCCTCGATTGACACATTATACAAGTTTCTGCATCCTGAGGGATGATACATCGACTCTTGCGTCGACGGCACGAGTCACAAGGTCTCTCTTTCCGGGTCCAACCATTAGTGGAGATCTTGTTGGCCGCAATAGACACATTATTGTTGCCTCCAGGTTGTGGATTTGATGCCATGGACAGATCCACTCCGCTTCTAGCGATGCATGAGGTGCGCCGCAATGGGAGTCCTAGATGGTAGATATCGCGCGTGTTGAAGTGATTCACGTGGAAAGATAAGAAAGTCCATTTCGGGCATGTCTGCTGACTGAAAACACGTGAGACGCTTAGACTAAACAGGAAGTCCGCAATCTCCTGTCTTCCAAACCTCTGGAACCGCCTCAACTTTATCTCTGCCACCTTTAACTTTATTTTAACGTTCCCAGTGAAATTCAATAGCTCAGGATGTTGTTCCGGCAGAGTGCGGCTGCAAGTGTAACTCCTTTTATTCGAGGAGACTTTCTTCTCTATCTTGGAACATCTCAGGGGTCACCTTCGCACATCTCAAGCTGATGACAATCCACATGGTCTTTTGAGGGATTGAGTCTCATCGTCAGCTGAATCCTCGATGGTGATTCAAGCCTCAGATTTTCAACCGTGGAGACTTCGCAGCGAAGAATCCTCCGTCACTTCTGTACCTTGGCGGTCTGGAATTCAATCTGGTGAACCAGCTGCAGAGATTTCGAACACACGACATGAACTCTCTTGATTTCCTGTGGTAATGAATGAGCTGCCTGGCTCCCCGAGAGCGGTGTTGGAAACGCACCCCATTGCACTGAGCAAGAATTGACGCTAGTAGCGAAGATCTCATTCGACCTCCATGCTTGAGCATACAAGTATCGATGCTAATTCAATGATCCCGCTTGTCTTCCGCAGGAGTGCGATGTTTGGAATGCTCTGAATATTCTTGACCTCCTTTCGAAGGTGAAGTTGTTGGATTCAAGTACCAGTTCTCAATGAGAAGTTTCTCCCGGGCATCGATCAGGAGTCGATCTGTCCCCACTCAATCTCTTTGCATTTTGTTCGACCTTCCAAATTCAGACAAGAATGAAACTATTCCAGATGACAACGTCATGTCAAAGCTTCATTGTATAACTATGTGTCACGCCAATTCCACCAATTCCTGGGGAACGCGGGGAAAGTTCTCCGCTTTACATCGGCTTTGTCTTCCATCCAGATAGCTCTGCAACTCTGCGGCGTGCAATTGACTTCTGCGGCGCTCGACATTAAATTAAGTATGATATTTAGTAATATATCGACGGTTTGGTAGTCTTCTGGGCAGTCGACTCGAGTAAGACGGAAGAAACTTCATTCCCCATTCGCGAAATCTGTCAAACATTGCGTTTCGCGAACCATTGATATATCTTTTTGTTCTCAGATTGTTGCCCGATATCCATCAATGAAGGCAGATGGACGAAACGAAAAGACCAAGTCAAGTGGTCAGAAACGTGATCAGCATGAATCAACCTACTCTTGAACTTCAACCTTTCCCACAACTTCTTCTTACAATCGATAAGTCGGCTAAGTCGGCTATGATCAATGGTCGTTTCAAGCCTTTTCGAGAAGGAGCTCGAGCACTTGGCATGTTTTTCACGATGCTTAGGATCTTGGCAGTCTTGGCCTCGTTATTGAAATTCGCTCGGAGCGAAAATGAACCAATCCAATCTGCGATGTGATTAAAATGTTATGTCAAGGTTCCACGCTATGATGTCGATCATCGCCACAGCCGCCACTAGTCATGCTAGGGTCCCTATCAGGCACTTGCAAGTTTTTTACAGAGCTCCGCAATGAGACTTTTCTACGGGCTTAGCTTCGTCGGTCCGTGATTGAGGCACATCGTTAAATGCCATCCGAGCAAATGGATCACGGTCAGACAGCGAAACCGAGGCCTTGAGGTGGTCAAATTTCCGTCTGCCCCTCATATTCAGTTTAGCCTTCTAAGACTCGACGGATCTGAACGATACGATCGGTTCCTGAATCGTGGAACTCGCCTATACCTGGTTCTGCGGGGAACAGGAGACCAGTCACTGAACTTTACTCTGTTTAACACCGCCAAGCAACGGCTTCTGGAAGAAGACTGGGGCAACGTTACTGTCGTAGAAGACGGACTTATATCAGCTCTATTGTCTCAAGCTCGTCCGTACACTTTCATTCAATACCAGCATTGATCACCTCTGCCCAAGATGACTGAACACAACATGCACGCTGCAGAGTAAGGACCCCGCGAAAGCTACCCCCCTACATACTCTAACGATCCCCTACAGAATCCACGAGCTGGCTCTGGAAGCAGAAGTCAGGAACGATCCGCCCAGAGATCCTGAAAAACTCAATACCGATATTGGGTTCTCTGCCCCTCGTGGCTCAGCCCCACATGGAAAAGCGATTGGAATCCGTCGTTATTCGGATAGGACATACTCAGAAACTCCAGATGATGAGGAACCTAGCGAGGAGGAGAAAACAACTCTGAGACGAAGTATAGACATAGATCCTACGAGATTGCGTTGATGCTAATCCACCGTAGTTGGCGAGAATCTCCCCATCTCCGCATGGTTGGTTGCAATTGTGGAATTGTCTGAACGATTTACATTCTACGGAGCCCAGGGACTATTTCAAAACTATATCCAGAGACCTCTTGATGGCAGCCTGGGGCGGGGTGCTCTGGGGCAGAAACACCAGACCGCAACTGCACTGAACACATTTTTCTCCCTCTGGTGCTACGGTAAGCCTACCTCAAGTCCACACTTTCAGAGCTGTCTAATCAATTTACTTTCAGTCACTCCTATCCTCGGCGCAATCGTAGCAGATCAGTATCTCGGAAAATACAAAACAATTGTGGTCTTTGCGGGCGTCTACATCATGGGGCTTTTGATTCTCCTTTTGACTTCTCTACCAGTATCTCTCGAGAACGGAGCAGGATTGGGAGGTTTCATTGCAGCAATCTTGGTCATCGGAATTGGTACTGGTGGTGTCAAAGCGAACGTTTCGCCCCTCATCGCCGATCAGTATACTCGAAAGCGCATGGCCGTCAAGACTCTCAACACCGGAGAGCGAGTTATCATTGATCCTGCAGTCACGATTCAGCGAATCTACCTTGTCTTCTACTGTTGTATCAATGTCGGTTCGTTATCATTACTAGCCACCCCATACATGGAGCGCGATATTGGATTCTGGTCAGCCTATTTGTTGTGTTTGTGCATGTTCATGACCGGCTTCGTTTGCTTGGTCCTTGGTCGGAAGAAGTATATTGTCCGACCGCCTCAGGGATCTATCATCACAGACGCATTCAAGGCCATCGGAATTATGGTCAAGTACCGCAATATGGATGCTCCGAAACCCTCATACCAAGAAGAGTTCGGTCGAAAACATGCTACACCCTGGAATGATTTGTTCATTGATGAATTGAAGCGTGCTCTTCAAGCGTGCAAGATTTTTCTCTTCTATCCTATCTATTGGTACGATTCCGCGATTGTTCCCCTAACTCTGCTAACACATTGAAGGGTCGTGTACTCTCAGTTCTCAGGCAATTTTGTTTCGCAAGCAGCACAGATGAATGGACATGGAATCCCCAACGACCTGATGCAGAACTTTGACCCTATTGCTATCCTATTCTTTGCCCCAATCATGGATCGACTTGTGTATCCAATGTTACAGAAGTATCACATCAAATTCCGACCAATCACTCGAATTTCTTTCGGTTTCGTTGTCGCTTCGATGTCAATGTTGTATGCTGCGTGAGTCTTTCCTCTTCTGTAATTAAGCTTCATTTGCTAAATCACCCAGTGTTCTGCAGCATTTCATATACCAAGCTGGTCCCTGCTACGGACACCCACTTCAATGCCCTGCTGCTCTGGTAGATACCAAAGTTGCCCGACCAAACAACATCCACATCGCAATCCAGACACCAGCCTATATGTTCATTGGCATCTCTGAAATCTTTGCGTCCGTCACTGGTCTCGAGTACGCCTACATGAAGGCACCGCCATCCATGAAATCGTTCGTCCAGTCAATGTACCTATTGACAAATGCATTTGGTTATGCTATCGGCGAAGCTTTCACTCCTTTGGTTGGAGATCCTGATATCTTGTGGCTATTCACTGGTCTCTGTGTCGGATCGTTGTTTGTTGGATGCCTGTTCTGGGTATTGTTCCATAAATACGATGCGATGGAAGATGCGGTGAACTCTTTAGATGCTAAACATGACGAGTTGTTGAACAAGAACGCTTTGAACGATGCCACAATGGATGACGAAAGGCATTAGAGGGTAAGGTCAAGGGGACGTTGCAGGTGAATACACCTTGAAAATGCAATACCTTCAGAAATAAATCGACTTACGCCTTCCTTAAGCGTGAAATATTTCCTTGAGTCAACGTGAATGGCAATTACGTCTTTGGTGAGTCAAGAGGAATGGCAAATGAATTTGAGTCTTTCCTGTCTGTCTATATAAACCCCTTCTCCTCTTCACGACCTGTCCCCCCTAGCATCAACACTTCATATCATCAAATCAACTCAACTTAAATCAATATCATCTCCATCCAAAGACAAGCTTTACCAACACAGCTCTCAAAGTCCTCAAGTCTACACCTCAGCAACTGCAACCAAGCCTTCGTACATACCCTCAAAAAACATTCTTAGCCAACACCAAACATCAATCTCAAAATGAAGATCGCACTTCTAACCATCGTCTTTACTCTCTTCTCCCTTTCCATCGCCCACGTCATTCCTGTCGGCACTCAACTCTCTCCAGCTCCAGTCGCCATCAGAGGAGAAACGTCCGAAATCGCCCCAATTTCTGCTCAAGAGGAAGTCGAAGCTCGTGACTCCTGCGGCAGCTCTCCTTATCAACAGCCTTGCAATGCCGGCAATAAAATTGGAAGTGGAAAGGTCATCATGGGTGCACTTGGCGTCATGGTCGCTGGACTTCTGTTGTAATCGTGGTGAGTGCTTTTCGATCCGGATGTTGTGGGTCAAGCTGACAGAATGAAAGACGGACTTTTGTAAGACATGATGAATGGTGGAATGATACGATGAAGAGCGTGGGACTAGGGCAGATGACTGGACGAGCATTGTGGTCGAGAAATGAATGTTGATGGCTGACTTGAGCTGCATGGACGCGCGAGACTTTATTTGGCCATGGCCGCTTTAAGGCGGGGCTTGCTGAACGACGATTATGCTGAACTACATAAAATACCCTCGCTGAAATAAATGCTCGTTGACTTCGAATTTTCATGTCGCAGTGGGTGAGACTTGAGTGCACAACATGGCCTTCTCCCGTACATAATGAGTAGAACTTCCAGCTAACATAAATGATAAGACTTGGCCGAACTTCTCAGTGCCGTAGGGCATACTATCCGAATAACATACCCTTCTTCAACGCCACCCAGCGTAGGACAAATGGAAGTCCCAAGGCAATGCAAATATGTGCAGAAAAACCATCTGTAGATGCTAAAACGCAATGACCTGCCCCAGATCCGGTGAATTCGAGGGGAGAACATCTCACCCCAGCTCACTATCCGCTCCTTATGCTCCCGTAAGTGACTTATTTCGGAGTCGACCTCCTCCCAGCAGATTTCGAAGTCTTACCAGCAGGTTTCGACGATGAGCTTTTCGTTTGAGTTGTCGTCTTCGGAGCTAATTTGGGCTTGGGTCTCGACGTCTTAGGATTCGAGCAGGCGGACTCGGCAGCGCGCAAAAGATCCTGCTGGAGTTAGCATCGTTCGGAACATGAGACAGGAGACATACCAGGAAATTGTGATCGTCCATCGAGCCAAAGACACCGTGCTTAGAAAGCTTCAATTCATAGGAAATCTTTGGACTTCCTATACCGAAAGCAACCTTTGCAAGAAGTCGTGGATCATCTCTACCCTCGATCTCATCAAGCACTGCATTCCAGGCGGAATGGTTGAATGGGACAGGTGGAGGTAATCGCTGTTCAACAGCTTTGCGGGTCGTGCACCACGTACATTGGCCACACTCTGTCTTACCATCCAGAAGATCGTCACCAAAATGCTGAGCAAGTGACTTAGAGAAACATGCCTTGGCTGTGATGAGCTGTAACATTTCATCAGTCCTAGCGAGTGCTTCTTCTTCCCGCTTCTGAAATGTAGCATACAAGACGTCAACGAGGATCTCCACTTCAGGCGCAGTCTTGGGTAGTCGTGAGAGGATCTTGTACACGCTCATGACACCAGCTGGCTTCAGCTCGAGATCTCCGTTGTCGTGAAAGGTTTGTAATTTCTTGAGGATGTCACCTCTCGGAAGATGGGAGGACGCCACAGCCATGTCCATATCGAATGAATACAGCGATTTCCCGTACTTGGCATGGTTCTTGATAGCAACTCCCGCTGGTGACTTGTCCGAATTCAGCGTTGACTGAAATCCTGGACCAGGCTTCCATGTGTACTTGCTGTAAATCGGAGTAGTTGCTCGAATAAGGTGGTGGGTGAGCTCGAGTTGGGCGTATATATTCTTCAGCGTCGTTGAGCGAATATCAAAATCCCTCTCTTGAGAATAGTGGCTGAACTGCAGTTGGTTGCCAATTGGTTGAGAAGTGTTCATCGGGGTGAAGATCTCCTGAAGAACTCCTCGAATGGCCGCTCGGGTAGGTAAATCGCCTCGAGCAAACATCTCTCGAAGATGAAGATCTTCGCCGCAGACATAAAACATGCACTTGCTCAACTTGCCATCTCTTCCAGCTCGGCCAATTTCCTGACTGTAAGATTCAAGACTGCTTGGGATGTTGAAATGTATGACGTTCCTGATTGATGCCTTGTCAATGCCCATCCCGAAAGCGATCGTGGCAACGATGATAAGGTCCTTCGATCTCATGAAGTCATCTTGCAGCTCTGCCTTTTCTGGAGCGCCCATTCCTATAGCACAAGACACGGTGTTAGTGTACGGTTGGAAGAGCCAAAGGAGAGACCCAGTACGCATGGCCAGGAACCCCGTCATATGCTTACCTGCATGGAAAGGTCTAGCATTAAAGCCCTTTCTTCGAAGCTCTACAGCCAACTGCTCGGTGTCCTTCTGCAGAGTAACATAAACGATTGATGATCCAGGGTTGCTTTTGAGGAATTTGAAAAGCTTGGGATGTAGTTCCTTTTTACTCACCCCGGACTCAGCGAGAAGTTGAAGATTGGGGCGAAAGGTTGATGTGCGAAAAAGACCGGAACTCTCGTCGATCCCAAAGGTCTCGCAAATATCTGTTGCAACTCGGGGTGTGGCTGTTGCCGTCAAGCAGATAACACGTTCTGCGCATATCTCCTCTGCGAATCTTGCTATCTCTGCTACGCATCAGCTACTAACACCAACACGGCAAAGCTTGGGGCAATACTTACTGAGATAGTCAGGACGGAAGGCATGTCCCCACTCAGATATGCAATGTGCTTCGTCCACAGCTAGAAGACGGATCCCTCCACGGACATGCTTCATCTGCTCAATGAATCCCTCATTATTCAACCGCTCGGGGGCACAATACAACAACTTCAGCTCGCCATTTCGAAGCATCTCGCATGTTGCCAAATATTCCTCTCGAGACTTCGTCGAATCGAATGTGGCTGCTTTGATACCACGACGTAGGAGGGCATCTGTCTGGTCCTTCATCAACGCAATTAGGGGCGAAACCACCAGTGTTATTCCATGTTCTCCTTCTGCGCGTGTGCCAGCCAATTCGTCCTCCTCGGCGAAGGCCAGAGCCGGTACTTGAAAGCACAGGCTCTTGCCACCACCAGTTGGAAAGACGACTGCTGCACTTTTCCCACTCAAGATTCGTGATATGACCTGCTTTTGCTGCAAACGAAACTCCTTCATGCCAAAATTCTCCGTCAGGGCCTTGTTGGCAGACTGGTATTGAAGGGCTATTCGTTTTGAAGGAGGCAGTTCCGCGCTGGACTTTCGTTTCGTGCTGGCACTTTGCGATAGAGCGATCAACTCTGCTTCATCGCCAGAGCTAAAGCCATAATCTTCGTCGTCATCGTTTGGTGCCATTGAGCTCGAATGCGCGACGCGATGGCGATTGATCTGTCCGTAGATATTATGTTGATGGTTCGAGAAGAGAGCAGCCATTGGGAGTTTTATCATTCTATGTGGACAAAGACAAGAGCTCGAAGAAGTAGTGGTGTAATTACAGTCGCGCTTGATTTGACGCGTTCTAACGAATCGAGCGCCAAGTCACGTGTGTATATACGATAGACCCAAACTCAACACTTCCGATCTCGCCCCTTATGGATTTCAGGGTTCTGGAGCCTGTCAGACATCATGAGTGGGCTAAGTGGGCTAAGTCCCAAGTGTGACTTAAAATTTGAGAAATAATGTGTTAGAAGAAGAAAACGAACTTCTTTGCGAATTCTTCTTTACCTCGAAAAGATTGCTTGTCCCACTGATGCTGTTCCACAAACTCTAGAACGTTATTATCTTCCATTCCAATTTCTGCGATATCAACAAAGTAGACAAATGTACCTTGATAAGGGCATTCAGGGATTTGCTTTATTATTCGAGATTTGCATGTCGTCCTGTTCCCACATTTTTGCATACACTCGAGCGTAAACTAAAATGATCCTCACTTCATGGCATGAAGTGGATTCTTGTGATCTCGAATCATCAGATGACACTGGATTTCAAACAATTAGTCATTCTTTGAGATGTCGGTGCCGTCACGGCACATGGCTGATTTTCAATGCAAATCGGTCAAGTATGTTTGATCTGCGAGATGCCTGGCAAAATCCTTTGGTGCTAGGACTGCGGGGCTTCAATGCACTTTGTGTTCTGTGCATTTACAGTACAGTCTTGAAACCTAAGAAGCAGAACATTTCGTGGAGAATGAACGACCCCGACATTTTGACTGTGTTAAACAGGCTAGTCCTTCCGGACAATTGTGGTTATATTGAAGTTTTCGAGATACGTTTGTTCTTAGGTAAATAAGTCCACCCCTGAGGGTTTTCAAGCCAGCCTCAACTAGGGTATTGGGTCAATGAGAAGCTAAGATGTGGTATAATTGTGGGGTCGAAAGTGCTAGAAGTGAATAACAGGGGGGGACTTATTTACCCTAGGACAAACGTAAAGCCTCAGCCACACACAAGCCACACGCTAACATTGAACTGTGGCACGAAGCTGACAACAAATATCCTCATCCGCATGATGTTCAACAGCAATAACAATCCTACACTATTCCTCGCTAGCTCATCCGACTAGCAGGAATATTCGCTGTGTCTCTCCGTAGCTTTGGTAAGTGGCAAGTCTTCGGACTTCCCCCTCCCGCCGAGACTCACCATCTTCCCGCAATCGACTTCAGTCTCGAACTTTGAGCCTGTGTCTCGTCAACCGGCCTTGTGAATGGTGCAACTCCCCGCATCTGCATGATTTCCAGAACAAATCGAGCCTGGCTTAAGTAGGTTTATCTGCGACAGGTACAGCACGAGGCGACGAGGATCATAGGTTCGTCATTTTCAACTAGGAAGAGTGCTCCCCATTCTTTAGCTCGCACATCGGCACAGACAAGTGTTTGGACATCGAACACAGAAGCAATGCTCGGCCGTATGGGTTAGCCGGTTAATGCCCATGACATTTATCCGTACTCTAGTCCATCACTACCCCACATCTCAGACACGGAAGATCGATTTCCCATCGAAGACCTCGACGGCCCGGATATATGCAGGGGTGGATGTGGTGTACTTTCTTTTCCATGCCATTTGGTCTAAGTTGACGATGGATGAGTGAAGCTCTGCGCGAATGAGTACCCTGTTCATGACGCCTACAAGTGTTTGCGATGCCCGTAACTTGGTACAGAATCTCCATGTCACCGGAAGCGGCCGGCTAAATCTTCATCTGATGAGGTACAGCAATGGTTCCTGAAACCGGGGTGCCTCCTTATGAGGGGAATTATGAGGTGTTGCAGGTCATACAGATCGGATGGTTGCCGAGTTTCAATGAGATTCTGTGTCGCTCACCATGTCTTTGAAGCTGTAAGTGCAAGTTCTGGCGCTCTGCCTTTCTTTACCTTTCTCTAAAGCTGCATCGCTCTGCAATACTGGAACTTCTATCACCTTACTCTTTCAGAACAATCTCAACTTCACAGATGATGCCAATCATGTTGGGTTCCTCTTGCTCGATGAATTCAGTGGGAAGAATGCTCCAGCAGCTTGTGGAGCATTGAACGAGAAGCTCCTCTCGAAAAGCACGGTTTAAGCACATCAATCCGATATATCGCAACCACTTGCATACCTCGCATTCGCCCAGCGAGCAGCTCCTTTCCAGGCATATTACATCGAAGATGGAATTGTCACATATTCAGAGTTCACGAAGACTTTGGCTTTTGCTTCGATGCCTTTGGGCTTTGTGGACCTTCCAGTGTTGTATACTCAGTCCAGTACACAGAACGAGCCTTACAATTCTTATGCTACAGCTACAAACCAAGTGCAAGTTGCTTCTAATGGCAACACTTACGTTGGGTTCAGGAATCTGAAGTCCTTTCGTTTCCTTGGAATCCCATACGCGAACCCTCCTCAACGATTTGTTTACTCTACACCAAGCACGGCTACAGGGCAAACGATCAATGCCACTGCATATGGCTCACAATGTGCACAGGCTTCTTCTGGTAGTGAGAACTGCTTGTTTGTCAACATTCAGACGCCATATATCCCAAAACAAGGAGATATGAGTGATCTGAGGCCAGTAATGTTCTGGATCCATGGTGGAGGTTTCACAGGAGGTTCTGGTGCTGATTCATTGAGCGATGGTGGCAACTTGGCATCTAGAGAGGATATCGTCACGGTGACCATCAATTATCGTCTCTCAACGCTGGGATTCTTGGCCATACCTGGTACCAATATCACGGGCAATTATGGAATCGGAGATCAGATCACAGCGCTTCAAGTATGATACTCAAGAAGGATCTATGACACATGCTAACGATTGACAGTGGGTTGTGAAGAACATCGCATCCTTCGGAGTTGATCCTACACAGATCACAATTAATGGAGAATCGGCTGGCGCTGGATCCGTCAGAACTCTTCTTGGGTCCCCACCTGCAATTGGCATGTATCAAGGAGCTGTTGCGATGTCCAATCTCGGAGGCGGAGTTGATCTAGGAATAAATGGAGATTACGCGACTACGTACAGGTGAGATGGTGAATTCTCTTGGGCTTTGATTGTCTTTCCGGCTTGTAAAGGCTCCAAGTCAAACAATTCTCAAGATACTCACTTCATGTTCAAAAGAAGTGTACTAACTCGAATATTTTAACGTTTAGTTTATACTATACGGTCAATCAATCGTACGCTGTCGCAGGTCAGAACATTTTTGACGCGGCTGGTTGCAATCAGACTGCTCTCCAGGCCCAGATTGCTTGCCTCAAAGCGGTCCCTGCATTGACACTGGTAGAGCTTCCTTCAGTCGCTCGATATGTTGTGCAGGATGGATACTACGTCAATACTGAAGAATTAATCGTCAACCAGCGGAATCCAGGAACCGCTCATGTCCCGGTCATCTTCGGAAACGTGGAGAATGATGGTGCCAGTTTCTCGACATATCCGAAGACCCCCGTCACGTCCGAACTTGCTGGCATTCAAGCATCTCTTGGAATCAGTGCTGCTTATGCCCAGAGCATAATCAACAGTGGTCTGTTTCCATATTACGATACTGGTAATGTGACACTTGATTCATTCAACGTCTCACAACGAGTTGCGACGGACATTCAATTCCGCTGTGTTGATCAAGCTACAATGTTTGCAGCATCACAGTCAGGCGCTTTTCAATCTTCGTACTATTATCAAGTAAGACACTTCTGTCATTTGCTTCAAACCTTGCTGACATGAACTGAAAAGATGGATCGCACTATTAATGGCTACGATCCGAATAATCTTGGAGGCGCACCAGTCACGCCTGGATATCCAAACGGGAATCCTGAACTCCCATACTTCAAGCTTCACGGATCGGATATGCCGTGGGTGTTTGGAACACTCAGTACTCTCCGAGATGCAAATGATCTATATTCTGAGCAGCTTGTCTCTGGATACTTTGCAGAGTTCGTCAAGTCGGGACAGCCAAATCCCAGCTTGGCATACTTGACAACGAGAGGGTACACGAAAAGTATTCGGGCTATTCAAGACACTGGGCCTTGGCAAGAAGTTAGTAGTATGCAGGGACCGATGAAGCTGATGGATTATCCAGCTCTCACGAGTACATTCTTGGATATTCCGCAGTGTGCGTTCTTGAACTACTCGCTGTCGTATTATGTTGATGGTGGGAAATAAGGTCGTATTGGAAAAGCAATAATGTAATAAGTAATCTATTCACGAAACCAGTCTATGATCGTGATACTTCGTGCCCTAATTGCTAGTCAAATTACTCCAGTATGGTGAAGTTGACCTAAATTCTGATCTGGATGCAAGTCATTTACTTTGGGTTGGTCGCTGACAACAGATACTGCGTGGAGAAGTCGTAAGGCATGACCAAAATGAAGCATGGCCTTTTCGTTCAGAGTTATTCACAAACAGCAACCAAGTTCAATCACTTCGACAGCTATCTGCACCAAATTCGGATTTTTGGTACGTACTATCTGGAGAACCTAATTGTCCCTCAAATCCTGGGGGATTTACGGGTCAAGACAATTGATTAGAGGAAATTACGTGCACCTATCACTGATATAGAGTGATATAATCGCAAACGCTCAATTGAAATCAGACAAGTTCCTCACGTCCCGTAGCCCAAGCAGGTAGCGGTTGACCCTCGTTGAACGCCTTATCCCAGGCTTCCTCAGAATACGTCCTGCCATTAAAGTTAGCAAAAGCGACATGTTTGAAGTGCCAAACTTACTTCTTCCACATCTCATCAACAGCCTTCAGCTCGAACTCTTGAAGACTCCGTCCTCTGGCAGCACATTCCTCTCTCAAATGATGAGCAGTCTTGATCCACTCGATCGCTACATCTTCTGAAGTGCCCCGAGGAAGCATGCCGTGGAACCAGGTACTCTTTTCAACAAAGTTCCGCCACATGCAATCACTGCAGACGCCTTGCTCCATCTTCTTCCTCCAGGTGATCAAATACTTGCTAATTTGCTCTTCTTCTACCGTCAACTTCCTCCCAGGGTGCTTCCAAGCCTTGAGTTGTGGCGGCATCTCAGGAAGCTCGGATACAAGGCGACGAGTGGTCGCGATGAGATCCTTCATTTCTGGTTTCGATTCTTGGAATACCCAGTCTTGTCTTCCCCACTGCGCAAACACAGCAGCACAAGGTGGACCTCGGCGTGAGCCCCAGTTATCAGCAGGCCGACAAATGGTCTCGAAGCTCGAAATGGTACTTTCACGACCGAAGAAATCCTCAACGAAAGATGCGACATCTTTGCCGACGAACTTGAGGGATTGAGAGTATCTGTGTCCTGTGAAGGCGCCAGGACAATCAGAATACATTTTTCGCCTGAAGGCATCAATGGAGGCGAGACAGCTTGCAGAGCATGATCGCTGAGCTGTGTGAATGTCGCACAACACGTACTCGGACATCTGATCCTTGGACAAGAACGGATAGCACTGAAGATCTTGGACGGCGAAATTGAAAGACTCGAGGCAGCCGATGTATTGATTCACAGTGGCTTGGTGCTTGATCCTGGCGTTGGCAGTTGGGTTGATGTTTTCAGTGCGACTTCGATAAACCTTCATTGTCTCAAGTATCGAATCCACGTCTCGTGCTGGGTAATCTCCTGATGTTGGACCGTGTTGCATCAAGTATGGGATATCACCAGAGGCCTTCGTTTCCCAGTCGGGATCAAGTACACCTTGATCGATATATGCTTGAACAGCAGAGTGGTATGCTTCCATGAATCGATCACTAGCACACCTCTTCCCGGCATCCTCCCACATTCGAAGGAACTCTGGAAGGCTCATGAATTTTCCATCCAAAGAGAGCATGTGTTCCTTCCACATAGGAAGCTTCCCGTTCAACCACTCCAACGTGCACCAGCTACACGTCGTTTCTCCCCTGCCAGGACCAAATTTTCTTTCCTCTCTCCAGTAGTTGTAGTTTTCTGACCACCCGCCAGAGCCCTGCCTACCTCTGTGTCTTCCTGCTGGCTCTGTCTTCCTGCTATTTGTACCAGCCAAGAACAATCTTAGACCTTGAGTCGCATTCGCGCGAAACCCATCCACAATCCCCCATCTGGAGCTAAGATCTGTCATGCAAAATCCTCTCTCTGCATCGCCTGCAGGACTCTTTCGGCAGGTATGAATCTGTCTTTCGACCAAGACATCCAGGACATCTAAAGGTCCAGATTCCAACAGCTCCAGATTGAACCTCCCTTTGTATCCTTCCACAGCGAATGTGTCTTCCTTTGAACAGGCAGATTGTATATTCCCCTTCGCTGCTTCCAATGCAGAAGCACACCTAGCATCGCAGATCAACGGAACGAATCGATCGAGGGACGGTCCCAATAACTGAGGAACGCCACTGTCCCAGTTAAGGGTCCAGATTGCATCGTGGCAAGGAATCTCTGTCAAAGCCTGCCAAGCCTCTTGACATTCTGCTGAAGATGTTTTCGAGTCGAGCGCCGGGTATTGTTCTGGAAAATTGAGAGCAAAGTCTCTTGAGGGTGGTGGCCGAGGTGATGTTGTAGGTTTCTGCTTTTGTTGTTCATTGCGGCGTTCGCGGGTAGTGCTGAGAACAGTAAAGATAATCAAGAAGCAAAGGATGACGGTCACCAAACTAATCACAATCTTATAGATTATGGTTCTTCTGCTCTTTGGAACCTTCAAATCCTCATCTTTGGGTAGTGGCGAGCGTTTCTTGCCGCTGTCTGTCTCAGGCTCCTCTGGATCATCGTGATATGGCGCGAAGTCCAGCGAGTCGCTACTTTGTGCATCTTCTTCCTCCTGAAGGTTCGCACTTTCAAGAGATCTCTCCTTGTCGCCCGTCATCATTGTAGATGTTATCACCAGCAGAAAGAAACTATCATCTCTTATTGTAACGCGATGTTGGGAAAACCTCGCCGCACGCTAAATATAGCACACCTCGTATTGGGCAAGCAGCATTGCCCTTCTTGTTTTCTTGGCACCCGATCGCGACGAAGGATATTGACCAAATAGTTCACCGAAGAGGCTATCGAGACCTCTCGCATGGCTAGCCGTGTACGTTTTGCTCAAAGGGTGTATATCTTCATTTCATTATCATTTGCTCAACATCTGAATTATCACTCATCCCCATCCCCCACCACGCTCTCAAATCCTCCCTCCTCCAACTCGTCACCCACCCTGTTTCTCGCTCAATCCTCTCCAGCACATCCAAGATTGCTTTGTGTTCGCTGGGATGGCTCATGACTTTGCCTGCTATCCAGATTGGTTGAATGGAGTTTGTCCATGCGCTACTATAACTTGCGTTCTTAGCTCTCGGCAGACTAGGTGTGTTCTTTGGCGGTGAGTTTGTACGTACTGATGGGTATTTGACTCTGAGATGGCGCAAATTTGACGAGCGTGCCAGAAGATTGATTTCTGAGGGTTGAGATGCGTCAAAGCTGCAAGGTAATTGCCGATGGATCTCCTGGGAGAGAGTTCTCCATGCGTTACTCTGCTTTCAAACATACCTGCTTTCGTTGAATTTTCAGCCCATTGGGCTTTGCTTGTAACATTATCAGCGTCGCTGTATGATACAATTGATTTCCAGAAACTGCTATTCGTTAGCCAGATTTGATGAGGGTATGAGTGCGTTCTAACCTGCTGGTCCGTTTCCATATAGTACAGTAGGGAATGGTGAATGCTCCTCGCCTTGAACGGCGGGTATTGTGAGGATCGGTCTCATCTCGTCTGTCCTTTGTGTATACCAATCGTCGAGCAGATCGAGGAGCTCTGTCCAGCGGGTCACAGCTGTTTCTCGAGCTCCTCCTTCACAATTCTTGAGATATGTAACACACTTAGCGCAAAGAAAGACTGCATAGTTGGCGTAGGTGTCAAAACCATTTGTAGGATTTTTGAAAAGCTTGATGTCGGAGACGAAATCGACATTCGATGCCCAACGTTCGACTGGAATGAGGGTTATATCTTGCGAGATCAGGGCCCCACAGAGATATGAATTCCGTCAATTAGATTTTGAAAGATTGGAGTGTTGTATTGTACCCATCCGAACGAAGCACCAGAATGACAACTTCAAAGTGATTGATTCCAATGAAGATGTCGTTTGATCGAAGCGAGATCGGAGGTATGTCGCAGCCGCTCTCTCGCAGATGAGGTCCCCTTTGAGATCCCATGCTTTGTAACGCTGAAGTTGGCATAGAGCTCGTGATTCTTTGAGGTTCTTCTGAAGTTCCTCGCAGGAGTCACGGAATCTATTCTTCTCCAATGTCAAATTAGACACAGTCTGTTCCAGATCTGTGATTCTGTCGGTGAAGGTTGACGTTGCACTGGCATGGGCAGCGACATCATCCTTTAGCTTCTTGTCCAATCTGGCAACCTCGTTGTCCAGAGTTTCGTTTTTCCTGGACTCAGCGTTCAGCTTCTCCTTGAGATCAATAGCTTCCTTGCCAGAATCTCGCTTGAGTTGTCCGAGATCTGCGACTGCGACTCGGAGTTGCTCCGTCAGATCATCGATCTGACCATTGAGCTTCTCAATCTCGTCATTCGCCTCAGATGACTCCTGTTCGAAGTCGGCAATTCTCTGCTCGAGATCTACATTTCTATCCTCTTGCTCTCGTAAGTTTGCCTGCAGGTCAACAAGCTGTTCCTTTGTTTCCTTGAAATCAGATTCGACAGTTGTAAGTTTGCTTTCTAGCGATGGGACCTTGTCCGCAAGCCTCATCAGGTCTCTTTTGTCTGAATGCAAAGCACGAATGGTCGCATTGCGTCGCCCAACCCTCGCTTGCTCGTCAGTGAGAGATGCATTGCGCGTATTGAGTTCAGCGGTCTTCAGTTCCAGGGCTGCCCTGTCCTCAGATGCTTTAGTTCTCAGCTCATCGTGCTCGACGCGTAGGGTGGACAAGCTTTTTTCGGTAGCAGCTCCAAATTCCTTCAACTTGCTAATCTCGACGACCTTCTCCTTTGAGTCTCGCTTCGAGTTCTCGAGGTCGGTATTGGCATTCTTCGATGCGGTCGCAAGAGTCGTGATACGTGACTGCAGGTGCGCAATTGTTTGATTACGACGATTGACACGAGCCTCAATTTCTGAAACAGTCTGAACACCCTTGGTGGACTGTACATGTAGCTTCTGCTTGAGTGTGTCAATCTCAGAGTTCAATCGAGTGATTTTAAGCTCGAATTTTGCCGCTTCGGCATTGAACAGTATGGCTTTCAGGTCGGGATGCAGGTCTCGAGCCCCGTCAAGTGAGTCAGCATCAGCTTGTATGATAGCATACGCCTGAGATAACAAAGCATTTGGAGGGCGAGTTTGGTGATCAATGATCTGCTTGATTTTGGACAACATCGCTCCGATGTTGTCCTCAAAGAGATCGAGCTACTCCTCGAGCAGGGTGATCTGTTGCTCCCAGTTGGCGTTTGTCTCACAAACTACCTCGTAGGATTTGTATGCTGCTTGCATCTCCTCCGCATATGCGATATCGATTTCATTATGATCCACGCCGAAAATTCGATTGGAGAGTGCATGCATCTGATCCAGCAGGACATGGAGTGCTGCCACTCTTGTCCTCGGGGGATTGCCGTCCCGAATGAAATCCTGTATCGGGGCTGCTCTGGACTTGGGAATCAGAATCTGTGTCTGAGTCTTCAGCCATGTTGTCGTCTTATTCGATGATGATTGAAGAAACACGAAAGTAGGAAAGAGAGAGGAAGTTTGACGAATTGGCTAGTGTGAAATTAACCGACGCGACACAAAGCACCTACCAAGCAATCATCGCACACTCTCGAAACTGTACAGCAAACCATCAAAGATGGCAGCAACACAGAGCGACGAAGATCCTTACAAGGAGACGGCAGAGATGCCATTTCGACCCTTGCGACAAACCAGACTCTCGAGGATCAACGATTCTCCCGAAGGGACATCGGATGACCTCGTAGACGAAGGTTATATCATGGCAGCAGAAGATGCCTACACCGTCGAGAAGAAGCTTCCCGGCGCAACCAGAGGTAAGGAAAGACGTTCAATTGCATTATCGCGAATCCCTGCTGATAGCATATAGTGGGCAAAGTCTCCAATGACATGATCGAAGATTTCGACAAGACTTGGCACATGGCTGAGATTCTCCGAACCGTGCATCGACGAGTGATTGAAGCAATCATCGACGGAACAATCGGTTACAGATACCACACTGATCCTGAATTTGGGAAACTTTTCCCACCGGAAGACGACCTTGCAGGCATCTATCTCAATACCCTAGTTTGTGAACGTGATGGCAAAGGCCTCAGTACGAACGACTGGGAGAGGTTGCAGAAGCTGATGACGGAGTACGTAGATGGACTGCGAGAGCGAGGAGAACATGCTGACACTTGCAGTTACATGGACGGCGAAGGCCACAAGATCGGTCCCAATTCTAGCACGCAACAGCGCCAAGCTGCGGTTGACGCTGCGAAGATATATTATAAATTCTGCAAGAAGAGGAATGAGACGTGGCAAAAGATTCTGGCAGATGCCAATAATGGTATCAGACCATTGGTGCAGAAATCTGGAGGGCGACAGTTCTGCGAGATGATGTCAAACAGAATCCGCAAAGATCTCGATCCATCTGGTGATATACGACAACTGCAGATGCCAGTTCAGATTGGATGCAGTGAGAGCTTGAAGAAGAGAATGTCGGACTACTCGCCCAAGTCAAGGATGACTAGCACACCAGACACATGGCGCCTGACAGTGAGCTGTCTGGAGTTCCTGAGCATAAAAATGGTTCATATTGGAGTACCGATCGTCAAGGTCTGGGAGCAGGAAATGTTGCCACTAGGCGAGATCTTCTTCACGCTCATCAGTGGATCGATGATCCAATGGGGCGGCTTCAATCCTGTTGCTGGCGGTGCTCGCAGAGGATTCGACGAAGGTAGAGATACCTCAGACGAGAAGAAACAAGCCATCATTGATCAGCCTTGGGCTTCAGAAAACCTCGACCATTCCACAACGGTGATCTCTCGTAGGGTGAAGGCATTACAGTCCGCAGCGGACTTGCTTGAGTCCGATGAGGTAGACACCAACATGGAGCGGCGGTTGGAGGACGGCAAGGCCATACTTCATCGTCGCACGTCACTAGAGAAAAGGGCAGAGCAAGCAGTTGATGAGGTCAACGCTGCGACAAAAGCCCTTCAAGACCACAACAGCAGATTGGCTGACGAGGTCACCAGGAAGCAGGTCTACTTGAACTTTGGCAATGATATTGCATCATGGCTCGGCGGCTCCGTAATGAAGCCGGTTGATGAAGCCAATTCCGATGTTAATGGGTCAGGACCAGAGTCTTGAGAAGATTCTGACCTGGGTTACCCAGCAGCCTCTGTAGTTGTAGATATAGAATGGCGACAATTAGCAATGCACTCTTGGTCCCGTTCCCTTGTCTTTGATCCCTATGTGACTCGCATCGCAGACTCTGTCTTACATAACTCGCTGGTAAAGGCTGCAAGTAGGATATTTAGGCCGTATCGATTACAGTGAATAAGCTCTTTGCCTCGTAGACATGAGAACTACATGACTTACCAATATTGATAGGACTCTAGTAGCTTCTGTCCCCAGATGCGGTGAATCTAAACTGGAGGGGTGGATTCTGTGGTCGTCATGTGACCAAACGCACGCGATTTTTCGATAACACAGATCGCGAGAAATTTTTGGCTTCGCTCAACAACAACATTCATCAACACCATCAAATTTGTCACTGCCGCAAATTTGACACGATGGAGATGAGTATGGACTCTCCTGAACATAGGACAATCTTCCGCCCCTGATTCTTCCGGGTCTGGTAACGCCGAGGGCATTCCAGGTTCGTCAGTTCCAGCTGGCCAATCTTCCGACTCAAATCCTACTGTAACAGCCAATGCTGACCAGATGGATTTGAGCGGCATTCCTGCTCTTCCCGATGAGGATGGCATAGATCTGAATCTCGGCAATGGGAAAGATGAGGACGAGTATCTCATCGATTACACCGACGACGAAGGTCCATCCTTGAAGACATTAAAGGATGCTCATGCTCCTCAACTCGACAAAGCTTTGGATGCAATCATTGACGAAAGCGCAGCAACCTTGGATGAGATCTTTGATGAAAGCGAGGCTTACTTCAAAGAGAAATCCTTGGACCAAGTCATCGATGAAAGCAAGGCTTACTTCGAAGGCCAGTGGTTCACCAGCAAGGGCCAAAAGCTGAAAACCCCCATAGCGGAGGTGGATTGCTCACAGTGCCAGAGAAAGGGTCACACATCTCGACATTGCTCAGCGCATCTCAGTAACGGCCATGTTAGTAGGAACTGTTGTATCTTGTGTAACATGAGATCCCACAGAACCGCCGATTGCCCAAGACTCAGGGATGGCAGCGAGAACAGGGTTAAGAGAAGCACAGCATATCTATACCTCGTTGTTTCTCGGGACGGCAAGCCCCCTGCACGCATGCCATGGTATCCATGGCACCTTGACTTCGAGCGCTGGAAGAGGAGAGAAGCCAATGGCAATCTCCTCCGACCTCAGACTCCTAATTTTGCTATGGAAAATTATGACCAAGAGGAAATGTACCAGGGCCTCGACGAAAGGGTGTCAGACCCATTCTGGGATCGGGAACAAGATGATTGGACAGTCGAGGACTACGATCAGCATTGTGGCCCTTTCTTCGAGCTTTCCAGATACCCTTCCGGCGTTCCACGTCCACCACTGCCACCGCTCCCAAACCCTCCTGCACCGAAGAAAC
This sequence comes from Mollisia scopiformis, assembly GCF_001500285.1. Classification (NCBI taxonomy): domain Eukaryota; kingdom Fungi; phylum Ascomycota; class Leotiomycetes; order Helotiales; family Mollisiaceae; genus Mollisia; species Mollisia scopiformis. Next base: position 36,779 of record NW_017263590.1, read on the forward strand.
CGAAGAAGATGAAGGCAGCTGATGCTCCTTTGTCCGAAACGGGTGAGACGGCGCCGGAGCTAACAAAGATGGTCAACCCATTCGTGCCAAAGGCTGAAAAGGTCACCAGAGGAGTGAACAAGGCTGGCAAGGCCAACCCGTTCATGCCGAAGGCTGACAATGTCAACCATCAGTCTCGTTCTCGGTATGCCTCTCAAGGACCTCCTCGCAATTGGTTCAATGGTGATAGGCGTGAGGATCCTCCATTCTATGATGCAGATCCTTCGCGTCTCGAGCCACGAGGTCGCAAGCGGGACCGACAAGATGATGATTCTGACAGAAATGTCAAGAGGCAAGCTCAGTCGAGAAATGGAGCACCTGTATCCGACCATTTGCGGCCTGAGAACCTCGAGAATCTCGAAAATCGTCGTCTCTGGAGGCGCATCGACCCCAACTTGCGGCCATTCCTATGGGATGTCATAGTTGGACAAGTCGAAGACGCGAAGCGTCTGAAAATCCAGCCTCCCAACGAAACTCCCTCTCCCCCTCGCCGCTCGGATGACCGCTCGAGGAGCAGTCATCCACGCCCCCCGTATGTTTTGGTTGACCGCTCGAAGAGCAGCACCAACGCCACGCCTCTGGGACCAAGGGGCAATCCCAGTCATAGTCGTCCCCCCCCTCGTCGTCGTCGAGATTCCGATGAATCTCGTCGTTCTCGTGACGACCTCGACTATGGCGAGCCTCCGCGTCGATCCGGACCGGGAGGAAATGGTGGTGCCGATGCACCACCACGTCCTCCTTATGAGGAGTGATTTCGAGGTAGCCTCGATCTCACGGTGAGGACAAGATCTAGGGTCTTGTTCTCTGTATGTTAAGTTTGCGTGGTGGCGGCTGTTTTGTGCTTTTGGACAGCAGATGCGAGAATTTCATTGGTCGTAAGTACCTGTTGCTTATGTCGCAACCCATAACTAACCCGAAGGATAGATGTTAGAGTATTGTTTAGATGTTAGAATGTTTTTCTATGTTGGAGTGTCGTCTGGAAAGAGTTTGCAGTGTGGCGCAATTCCCGAAACCTTGTCAGAATTTGGTAAGCACATCCGGCCTTCCACCAGTGGGTGTCAGGATTCGTTGTGGACCGCTTATCTAAGCGAAAACAAAAAGGGGCACCAGGTCATCAAAATTCATTATTTTACAGCGCATTACCATAATGCAGTCTTGATAGCCTTTCCACCGTTTTCTGTAAGGCGCTTACATCTCCCAGGCATCGTACGGATGCGTTTACGGATCTCTTCTAAGGTTATTTTGTCCCATTCCTCCTGTAAAGCTGCCTTGATCTCCTCGTCTGTATAAAACACCCTCCGGCGCAAACGTTGCTTAATAATGTTCCAAATGCCTTTAATAGGATTTAAATCAGGGCTCTATGCGGGGTGCTTAATATTAACGATATAATTCTAGTCCTTAAGTGCTTGCGCAATACCTGCTTTGCGCATGCTATAAAAAGGGTCCCTATCCTCTTGAAGATACCAAGAACTAGAGTTATAGGCGCGCTAAATTTGAATAGCATTAATATAAATAGGCAATAGACGCTCCGTATAATACTTTTAAGTCATATAATTGCCAGAAACCTTCTTCTCAACCGTATGTGGCTTCAAAGCCTCCTATTTTTTCAATCTCTCTTGATATTCAGCTTCGGATTCGGTCGTCGGGCAGCGGCGTGGCTTAGAAGGCATAGGAGGGCGCTCGGTAGTGTCTTCTTCGTCGTTATAGAACTCTAATTTCTCTGCTTTACTATGCTAAGAGATCCAAGCAGCGACATAAAAAGCTATACCTTGTCTTTCCTCCCTTTCCATAATATTCTCGTCGTCATACCGGTGCCCTTCTTCTCGCAAGATCTCTCCTACACACTGCGACTTAGGATCAACATATGCCTCGTTCGTAAAGCAAATATAACTCTAATAATCGTCGATTATATCGTCCTTATGCTTAGCACCGTATACTACGCGCTTCTCTTTGTTTTTGGCTAAAACTTTCTTCTTAACGAAAGCCATTTTATACCTGCGAGCGTTCCGCGTATGCTCTTTTAATTTCCGTTGTAATTGGCGCTTCTAAACAGGTATATTATGGAATTGTATCTAAGCTTCGTAGAGCTAATCTCGGACTGGATTTTGCTTCGAATCTACAAGCATTTTGCACATAGATTTAGTGACCTTTGACTTTATTCCAAGCCTATCAGATAACTTCCGTGTCCTGCGCATCGCTAGATAGCCTAAATTCCTTCTCTACCTTAGCCAATATCTACCAGTACTCTCTCTAACTTCTTCATCAAGGCAAATCTGACTGACCGGCTTCGTGGAATGATCGCGGTCGTATGCGTCAAAAAAGCGCATCCTTTTTCGTGTAGTAGCTGGATAGCCTTTCTGAGGCCCCGGGGGAGGTGTGAAACGGTCTTCTGCGCGTGTGTTTGGTGCCATGGTGAGTTATTAAGGTGTTGTTTACAATTAATCGCGATGCGCGATTTTGGTGTTTTCGCTTAGATAAGCGGTCCGCAACGAATCCTGACACCCACTGGTGTTCCATCATTGCTATTGCTTGCTTGCTTTCCTTACTAACCCGAAGCAGTTTGATCCCCGAGACATCAAAAAAATCATGTCCACGAAACCCCGTCTTTGCCAAGTAGCAGTTCATTCGAAACCTCTCCGATCAACTCTCATTCGACAATCCCACAAACAAACCTCCAACACATGCGATTGTGGATGCTACAAACAAACACGACTCGAATCATGCATCGAGTCTGCGTGCCTCATCGAGCTCTGGCATACCTTCTACCTCCACTCTACGAGATCTATCGCCTCGAACTCTGCATTGCTACTACATCTACTCTGCAAACAACACCTCCTCGAAGCTTGCAAGCCATCATATCACATCAGCTCTGCAAACGACACCTTCTCGAACGCTGCAAGCCTTCACACCACATCTACTCTGCAAACAATACCTCCTCGAACTCTACATACTACATTGTGATGAATTCGTTTGTTGGTGGAGGGCTGCCTTGGGAGATGGAGAACATTGATCAACTGGATGCTGTGAAACAGTCTCAATTCTGCGGCTGGATAAGGTCTTGGTATGGAGGGAATTGGAAGACGACACTCTGGGTAGCAGCAATCATGGATCAAGCATCTGCCTTCATTCTTCCTTGACTTGAAAATGTGATTTGCCGCCATTTGCCAACGATATCTCGTGAACATGCTCCTTTCTCCCACAATCTGTTCCCTCGAAATTCTTGTCTTTGTAATGGAGCCAAATATCACAAGCTAAAGCCTAGCGGCTACGAACTCAACTCATATTGCCCAACGCAATGCTTTCAGTCTATGCTATTGTTCTTGCATTTTTACTTTGATGATTGATGTCAAGAATGCAGGTTTATTTCGATTCGTTGAGCAAATAATTGGAGGAGGGTAGCAAAGCCTTCCAGTATAAATATTAGAATGACTATTTGCGCAATTGAATTTGTCTTGAAGCGGTGTATGTCATCTTGACCAAGCCTTCAGGGTAGCCTCTATAGTTACACCCTGCGCTGTTACCAAGACAGTGAAATTAATGCTACATTTATTTTTACATCCTCTGCCGTCTCTCATCAACATTGTGGAGATAAACTTTTCGCTCATGGGGCGTCGTCGCGAACAACCCCTTTTTGGCAATTATAGCCACCTTAGCGAGATGCGCCCTTGGACATGCCCAGTCTTGATGCACATATGGCGTTTCTGATCCTGCCTTTCAAAACTTCAAGTTTGAAGGTACCGAGTTGAATGATCGCGTTTTGAAGACTTTCAGATGTCTCATTGCGGATCTTTGCGAACAATTCAGGGGTGGACACCCAGGAAGTGCCATGGGTATGGCAGCTATCGGTACACCAACTCCCTCCCAAAATTGATGTTTTCGTATCGAGGTGGAGCTTCCCTTGGGGGCTGGAAGCGGAGCTTCAAATACAGGCAGCTCTTGGAACACCCAATATCCGACATCTGCATTACAATTTACAAGTCCTACGTTGCTGACGTTGAGACAGGCATTGCTTTATGGAAGTACATGATGAAGTACTCACCAACAAATCCTGACTTTTTTAACCGAGACCGGTTTGTGCTCTCAAATGGTGAGTTTTGCCCTCTTCTTTCTTTCTCTTTCCAGAAGGATAAATGTCGATAAACATGCAGATACCGCGGGTGCTAATCATCATCAAAAGGCCACACTTGTCTCTTCCAGTACACATTTCTCCACCTTGTTGGATATGAACATATGACTTTCGAACAACTAAAAACCTACCACTCCTCGCGAACAGACTCTTTCTGCCCCGGGCATCCCGAAATCGAACATCCTGGGATTGAGTTGACTACGGGGCCTTTAGGTCAAGGTGTTGCGAATGCCGTTGGGCTGGCTATGGCTACAAAGCACTTGGCAGCTACATACAATAGGCCGGAATATCCAGTCGTGAACAACATCACCTGGTGTATGATTGGAGATGCGTGTCTACAGGAGGGTGTTGCTCTCGAGGCCATTTCACTTGCTGGGCATTGGAAACTCAATAACCTGGTCATGATCTACGACAATAACCAAATCACTTGCGACGGATCCGTTGATCTATGCAACAATGAAGACATCAACGCGAAAATGTTGGCTTGCGGATGGAATGTAATAAATGTCCCGAACGGCAATCATGACATCGAGGGCATCGTCCGAGCACTTGTTTCCGCAAGGAATAGCAAAGACAAGCCAACTTTGGTCAATATCCGGACCGTAATTGGAATCGGAAGCAAGTCTGCAGGCGATGCTAAAGCACACGGAGCCGCGTTTGGTGCTGAAGATGTTGCCAGCATCAAGCGAAAGTTCGGTATGGATGAGACAAAGCACTTCCAAGTGTCCGACGAGGTCTACGACTTTTTCCGGGAAGCCAAACCTCGAGGCAGGCAACTTGAGGCCGAATGGAACAATTTGGTGGATTCATATGCACAAACTTACCCAGAACTTCACAAAGAATTTTCTCTGCGAGTAGCTGGAAAGTGTACAGATGATTGGACGAAATTCATCCCTGCCAAGAGTGATCTTCCTACAAGCCCAATAGCCTCAAGAAAATCATCAGGATTGGTCTGTAATCCTCTGGCCCAGAACATCAAGAATTTCATGGTGGGCACAGCCGATCTCTCACCTTCCGTGAACATGATCTGGAAAGGCAAGATCGACTTCCAGCACCCAGACCGGCGCACTTCTTGTGGGATCCATGGCGATTACTCCGGACGGTACATCCATTGGGGCGTCCGGGAACATGCAATGGCATCAATATCTAACGGTTTGGCAGCTTTCAACAAAGGCACCATTATCCCGGTCACATCATCATTCTTCATGTTTTACACATACGCCGCGCCAGGTATCCGAATGGGCGCCTTGCAACGTCTGCAGCAGATCCACATTGCAACCCATGACTCGATTGGCACCGGCGAAGATGGCCCCACACATCAACCTATCGAACTGGCAGCTCTATATCGTGCTATGCCAAACCTCTTATATATCCGACCCGCCGACGGCGAAGAGACAGCTGGTGCATACATTGCTGCAATGAAGGCTACTGATACACCGAGCATGATCTCCTTGTCGAGACAAGATTTGGAACAATATCCGCAACACTCGTCTCGTGATGGCGTACAACAGGGCGCGTATGTCCTCATGGAGAAGGCCAACGCAGATGTGACCCTTATTGGCGTTGGGGCTGAAATGGTCTTTGCTGTCAAGACTGCCCAGCTTCTTGAAGATAAATTTGGATTGAAGGCTCGCGTTGTCAGCTTCCCATGCCAAAGACTGTTTGACCAACAGCCGATTGAGTACAAACGTGAAGTGTTGCAATATAGGAGCAATGCGCCTCGAGTAGTGGTTGAGGCATATGCTGCTCAAGGATGGGAGAGGTACGCCGATGCAGGATACTCGATGCATTCATTTGGACACTCCTTACCAGGAAAGGATGCATACCGATACTTTAGATTTGACGAGAATTTGATTGCGCCAAAAGTGGCTGAATTGGTGAAGGGGGTGAGATCCAACGGAATCGAGAGCTTGAGAGGTGAGTTCAGAGATCTGAACGGAAGGCATTCTTGAGATGGTAGTTGGAGAGTTTGTTCTCTTCGTTGTACATCAATAGAATTCATGTCCTGAACTTCTTTCTCATCTTGAAAACTGGGGTTCCATGTCCTATTCATTTTTCCGACAACCAAAAGCGCAAGAATAGCAAGATCCAGCTGTCGTCACCGCTAATCGACAGTCGGAGCTTCAAAAAGAAAAGGAGGTAAGCGAGAATCACGTGTCTCTTGTCTTACCTGGGCAGTATGACGAATCTGCTTTGAATGTTCGTGCATACCTAGATAACTTTAAGATATTCGATACCAAATATTGGCCTTTCTGATAGACACGAAAAGGCCCCTCTCGAAACCATTCTCGAACTTTGGTTAGTTTTGAATTGGACGTGATAGTACGTCAACGGCGGCAGTAAAATGAAACACTCAAGATTCCAAACATTGATATAGCGATCAAAAGTAGTCTAGATTTATACTCTAGCTAGTGTTTACTCTAAATCATCTATGCTGATACTGTACCATAAGGCTTTGCTGCCTGGCTCAAATCAATGTAGCCATACTCCTTCATCTCCTTGTCACTTCCCATCTTCTGACCCCAAGACTCCATATCTTTCATGAAGCTATCGATATTCTTCTGATCGCTGAGGTCGATGGGCTCTTGATCCTTGCCTATTTGTCTGATCTGCGTGCCAGCCGCTACATTTGTCAGACCAAAGTTGTTCTCGTCGAGTTTGAGATGGATAGCCGCTGTGACTTTTCCTTCGAGGATATCCTTTGGTAGATGGGGTTCTTGACAAGCAGGTCTCGCAATCCCAACGCCGTCGACAGTCTCCAATGTCTTCACCATTGCCCCGACTGTCTTCAGCCCGCCAGTTACGTAGGCTTTGGTCTTGGTTAGAGGCTTCACAATCTCCTCTGCAAATTCGATGAAGAAAGATTCTCGCCTCTTCGTACTTTCTCGCTTGTGTCCAAAAGCCAAGCTTTCATACGTGCCACCTGAAAGCTCAACGTAGTCGAACTTTGCCTTCTCGAGGGCTTGGCACAAGTCGCGTGCTTCTTCGGGAGAGAAGCCCTTTTCCTGGAACTCCACAGAATTGATCTTGATGCCAACAATGAAGCTGCTGGACACACGCTTTCGCACAGCATCTGTGATCTCGAGGATCAATCGAAGACGGTTTTCCAGTGACCCGCCATATTTGTCCGTTCTCTTATTGGTAGATTGAGAGAGAAATTGTGCAAGGAGGTATCCGTGAGCTCCATGCAGCTCGATGCCATCATATCCAGCTTTCTCGAGGAATTCGGCCGCATGGGCGAAGCCTTTAATGACCGCATGGATTTCTTCTTGTGATGCTGCATGAGGTTTGGCGAATGTCATGCCCATCACTTCACCTGAAGAGACTTAGTATGAAACTGTCAAGAGTGGGCAATGATTTGCCTACCTTCTAGTTGTATGTCAGAAGCAGAAATTGGTGTTTTCTGTAATCTGCTCTCGCACTGTCGACCCGGGTGGCTGACTTGCCCAACAATCAAACTTCCATGCGCCTTCGCTTGACTTGCAAGTTCTTTGAATGCATCAAAGCGGGGCCCAGAAAATTCCGCATCGGGAGGAATGATAGGATTCCCCATGGCTTCCAACTGATCGTAGTCAATCATGACATTCCCGGTCAGGATTTGACCATAGCCTCCCTCTCCCCAGCGCTTGTACACGTTAATGAGGTTCTTGGATGGAATGCCTCGAGCTTTGGGGTCTTTGGGATCCCAGGATGATATGCGTTCCGTCATGGCAGCTTTCAGAAAGCGATTCTTGGCAGTTTTGCCGGAGAATTCAAATTTGAGAGGCTTTCCCAAGGGGGAAGCGTCAGAACTATCGGAGTTGTATCTTTCAGGCGCCATTTTGTATAGAGGGGTGAAATTGTATGAGTCTGTAGTTGAGCAACATTGGCTCCTTTATATGTGTCTCGCATCTAGGGTACAGCTCACACGTCAGTATTCTAGAATTCAGGGTCCATGTCACAGGTAGGTGATAGTTTCCGCAGACCAGACCAATTGCCACTTGAGACAGTTCAAATTCCCGGCAATAACGGTCGGGAGGTTGAAAGTTGAAAGGCAGATGAAGAACTTTGCTGGATATTTGTCTAAACGTCATGTTGTAGGAGAATTGACCAATGATAGCACAGGTGCCGAGATATTCTCTTAACGCCGAAGCTTCCTTCCCGGACGAAAAGTCCCTAGCTTGGAAGTACAAAAATGGCTTACAAAACACTTGATGCAGCCACGGTGAGCATGAAAAGGATAGTACTATAGACGAGTGGCAAAATCTTTGAAATGAATAAGAAGACAATACCCTAGAGTAAATGGTGAGGAAAATCTTCGCGCGCAGATGGAACATCGTTCAGAGTGAATCATGTGTGAATTTGCCGTGAAGTCGTTTGACGTAAGTTAAAGTACAAGAAGGTTGGACAAGCTAGCACATTCACACCATTTCAACGACAAAGTCAGTCCTAGGACTTGTCAACGGCGAAGCTGCAACTAAAATTTGTTCCACAGAAGCAAAGGTGCTTCTGAGTAAAGAAAGATAGCTCAGACTGGAATGCAGGAAGGAGTGGAAGACCTTGTCCGACTTTCGCTTGAACTTCAACAAGTGCCAATGTCAAACGGTTATCTCTTCTGATTTCACCTATTCATAACAGCTAACATACACACAAGGTAACAGGAGTCTCAATAGTATCTCGGAACGGATGCAAGTATCGACCCGAAATCCTCGGACATGACGAGGAAATATTTCGGAAGACGCTGACAAATGTCCATTTCACGTGATGACGATCCTTCTCACGCGCAGTCAGCTGCAAGGTAATCATTTCGGACAGCGAAAGGAAGGGAAAAGAAAGTATTGATATCAATTGAGACATCTTCGCGCTTATATGACCTTTTCTTGCGAAAGAAAACAATCGGGTGGAGGTTGTTTTCGGATTATGAAGATTTACCAATGATTAGAAGCGACCTCGGATCTCAATAATTGTGAAATATCCCACCTTCACTTCCCCACATCACAACCATAACCAAAGTTCACCAAACTCTCGAACATTTCTCTTCCTCTCACATGTCGCTGTTCCAAACTCCGATTTGCTCCTAGCACACGACCATCCTCAACTTGCTCGAAAATGCCAAACCTCGAAAACGCCGCCCCTTCTAACCCCGCGTGGTATCCTCCCGAAGACGACGATGTCGTTCCGCAACTCCCTCCCTTCTACTCTCCACGTCCTATTCCCGTCTCTCGCGCAATATCAGAACTCGACCTGAATTCCCTACACATAACACACCCAGCATTTGGACAAGATCCTCGTTCCTCGAACTCTCACGCAGACCATGACTCCGATCACGAATCCTCTCTTCAATCCCCCCTCGAGTCCGACCATGAACTGCCAGGTCTCGTATCCCCACAGTTCACACCTCCCTCTACCCCAGGAAATGGCACTCAAACTCCCTCACATCCGCATCAGCACATCCCACGGTCTGTACCGGTAGATAGCAGCATACCCTCCGGCGGATGTGGGACCAAGAAGCCACAGCTTCTCCCACAATTACCAGACGTGAACTGCGTTGTACGAGCACGGATACCTACCACGATCGGAGGGAGTGGGACAGAGATGTTCTTGCATCTTTACCAGAATAGTGAGGATAATAAGGAGCATTTGGCTATTGTATTTGGAAATACCATTCGGTCGAAGAGTTTGGATAGAGTGAGGGAAGGGGAGACGGAGATGGACAGGTTAATTAGAGGTGCTTACACTGGGCGATTGTATCCAGGACGAACGAGTTCAAAAGCAGACTCTGCGAATGGAAATGGAGCGAGGGCAGCAGAGAGAAATGATCCACCATTGGTGAGAATACACTCAGAGTGCTATACAGGAGAAACTGTTTGGTCAGCTCGGTGCGATTGCGGGGAACAACTAGACGAAGCAGCACGGCTCATGTCGTTACCGGGATCTGGAGGCGGTGTCATAATTTATCTGCGGCAAGAGGGTAGAGGAATTGGGTTGGGAGAGAAGTTGAAAGCATACAATCTACAAGATCTTGGGAATGATACTGTCGAGGCGAATTTGCTGTTACGGCACCCTGCAGATGCGCGGAGTTATGGACTTGCTACTGCAATGTTGGCAGATTTAGGCTTGCAGGATATCAGACTTCTGACGAACAATCCGGATAAGGTTCGAGCTGTCGAGGGGCCAAATAGGGAGATTGTGGTAAAGGAAAGAGTGGCCATGATTCCTCTTGCTTGGAGAGGTGCTAAGGGCGGAATAAGAAGTCAAGAAGTTGGTGGGTATCTGAAGACTAAGGTCAGTTTTGTACACCTGTTTGATGTTTATGTGCTAACTTCCTGCAGATCGAGAAAATGGGACATATGCTACAGATGAATGAGGGATCATGAGCATAATACCTTCAAATACGAACGTTTTCGAGCATTTCGAGCCTGGGACAATCTATACAGCAGCGCCTAGGAATGACCAAAAGTCATGATTCACGACCATGACGGCTACAATTGGAGTTCGGAGTTGGCGGCATATAATTTCTGCATGTATGGCATTTATGGGGAGATCTGGGGATAAATCACAAAAATCTAAACGGTGGGCGAAAGGTTGTTGGACACTTTGTATTGTGAATAGAGCCTTGATCCGGATGTTCATAGAGACTAGTGCAGACTCCAGTCACAGGATCTACCGACTATTGTATGTGGCAATCCTTATATCATGTAGACCGTATACCACCAGCAGTACTTCTCGAATAGTGTAGAAATGTTGCATTCTATCAAGTGTCTTTCGTTCGGGTATCTATTTCTCGCTGACTATACACACTCTCCAACGTCATAGTTTACAGAGAAGACCCAATACTACTCCTTCTTTCCATTCATCTTTTCTTCTGCCCTCTCCAAAGCTCCCGGCTCCATCAAATCTACTCCACCTCCAAGTGCTTCCACCTCCTCAACTTCTCTTCTTGGCCCCACAAACCATTTCCTCGCAGACAAAAGCCAGACTGCATTCGAGAAGACAGCAATAATGCCCACAGCCACAACAGTGTAGTTCAACGTTTGACTGGTAACTGTGAGAGCGAGCGTTAGTCATCTGGACAATTGAGCTTGGAGGAGAGGCGCGGGACTTACCGGGATTCGTGGTTGGGAGACAGAAGATGATCGTGATGAATGCAATCCAGCCCACTCCGATGAAGGCCACTGGTCTCGAGAGCATTCGCAAGTTAAATGGGCCTTTTCGGGCATTGAAATCGGACGCATAGATCAAGCCGATGAGGATGGGGATGCCGTAGGAGATATACAATCCAATTGTAGCAATTGAAGTAGCAGCTGCGAAAGCGACGGAACTGCCGAGGGAGGGAAGGGCGAGGCAGAATGCGAGGAAAGCAGCAAGCCATACCGTTCTAATTGGGGAGCGAAACCTGTCATCGACTTTGTGGAAGAAGTGTGGCTATTGGAATATTAGCATTAATCAAAGGAAAAGAGAGCAAAGGAGCTCACAATTCCACCATCTCGAGAAAACGCAAACATCATTCTGGAGTTACTGGTCATGGAGAAAAGACCACAGTGCCAGACACAAATCATGATCAAGCACATCAACACCACCGCGCCATCATCACCAAAGACGTCAACGAAAATCTGAAGGACTGGTTGCTCGTACGAGCTGCCAACAGTGTTGTCGAAGTTCTGAATCGAAAACAAGAAGCTGATAAGGACGAAGAAGCCAAAGACAGCGCTGAAGCCAACCGATGATATCACGCCAATTGGGGCAGACCAGGAAGCTTTCCGAGTTTCTTCGGACAAGTGAGCTGATGCATCGAAGCCGGTAAGTGTATACTGGCTCATCAAGCATCCACAAACAGCCAGGTATGCTGGCGAAGCACGAACACTCCAGCCTGGATCTCCGGTTCCATCATAGAAGCTCGCAAAAACAAACTTTGCAGATTGATGAGTAGGAGCTTTGGCAAGAACGGCGATAGCGATTGCAGTTACTCCTAGGGAGTGAAGAGCAATGGATGTGTTGTTGAGGTATCTAAGGATATGTACACCGAATGTATTGACTGTGCCATGGGAGATGAGAATCGCAGCGTAGATGCCAATTGTCCTTCCTGCTGTCGGTACATAGGAGGATTTGACTGTCGCGGTTGTGGAGATGAGTCCTGCGAGACCGAAGGAAATACCGGTTGTAACGGCGACCTGACCGAGGAAGTTAAACCTACTTCATTAGCAATTGCTCAAAAAGAATAGTATCAATAGCTTACCAGCCAGTAATCCATGAAGCATAAGCAGAGTGCTTAGGAGGTGCCAGAATAGCAGCCCAATAATATGGCCCTCCAGCAGTGGGAATCGCCGAGACAATTTCAGCCATTCCCAATGCAACAATCAAAGTGAAGAACGATACAACAATCCATCCTACACTCATGACTTTTTCTTATCAGCTCATTGTTGCTGCACTCCCGGCGCAAGACCTACCTCCTGGACCTCCAGTAATGAGACCATATTGGAAGAGAGTCGTGATACCCGTAATGACGGACTGCGAAGCATGTTAGTAGCTGAAGAATGGATGAATGGCGAAGAAACATACGATAATCGAGAATGAGATGCCAAAATTGTGCATCAAACCCCAATCACGGCGCAACTCCTGCTTGTATCCCAACTCGGCCAACAACTCCTCATCCCGCTCCTCCACCGTCGAACCGTGTCTCGCGAGTCCATGTTCAGGCTCTGCCATGATGTGCTGAGTATTCTACAGCTTCAAAGATGTCAAAATAAGCCAAGACTGGAGCAAGGTAGAAAGCGACAACATTTTGATCCGCCACGGCATGGCCGAAGTACTTATCCTCTACGAGAATCGCCAGCTTCGGTGCAGTGGCTTTCTTTGGTGTCAGTGATTGCAGATTGCAGCTCTGGCCCCGGTCAGCCTCGCGATAAGGACTGCGAACGCTAAACTGGGCATGGCCATTGGAGTGCCCGGATTCCCTGCGTTTCCATTCGTGATGATGATTTGCTGCAGGGGATGTGATAGCAGTATCCTCGGCCCAGAAACCAGAAACTGAGAAATCTCACCCAACGAGAAAGATACCCGGCACACTGGGATGCAGTGGGATGCACTGGATAGGTGACATTTGAAGAAGATTTGACTAATGCATTCTAGTGCGGTCTAGAAAAGGCCCAGAAGCACGCGCTGCGAACACTTCTTGGGCGGCAGCTAGAATTTTGAGGGAGGGGATTCGGGGTAAAGCTGCCTCTTCGGTGATGGTGCTGTTCATATCACTGGATATCAGCAGATGTGCCGGGTTCAGCTACTGGAAGAGATGTTTAGTTTCATCTGAGGCGGGGCAGTGAAACATAAAATTTACAACTATCTTCGATGTCGGGCGAGAGGAGATTCATATATTGTGTCAAGAAATAGAGAAGAAGATGCTGCTGGAACTGCAATACGATTGTCGGACATGAAAGTTGGGACTTGAGAGGCTGTTACAGGAATGAAGTCCCGGAAAGATTTTGAAATCACACTCCGCCACGTGATTGGGGCTTTTCCGGAACAAGTGCTCCTGGATATCAAACTCAAGCTCATGAGGATAGAGAGGAATTGGTAGGGTAGTAAGGATGTCAGCAGTCAGAGGCCACCAAAGAACCGAGAGGCGGAGAGATCTTGCGAGAGAGACTCAACATTGCCGCTACTGCAAATGAAAAGGACCCTGATAACTTCATGCTGCATGCTATGCATTTCTGGTATGTGTTCTTTCATAACTTCTCCTTTCCATCTTCCTTTCCTTGCAACTCGCAAAATGCCTTGAAAGTGGTGAAATCTTCACTCTCACTTTCAAGCACAACCTCAGCCGTCGCACCAACAAAGTAAACATATCCAGCTTTCACTTCTTCCACTTTTGGCCCAACGCTGATCTTGCCACTACCTGACGTGCAGATGAAGATACTTGGTCCAGCGATTTGCTCGAATGTGGCCTTCGCACCCTTCTTCTTGAGATCCGTCTTGACCACGCTGAACTCTTCAATAGGAGGGTCGTATAATGTCGCTGAAGAGGCAGACGAGTAGGCAGTTGCATTCAGTGCCACGTACGGGTAATCGACAGGATCCATTTTCTGTTCCTCGATCGGGGCGTACGAGTATGTGAGCATGTCCACCAACGTATCCACATCCTTGAACTTTGGTGTGAATCCAGCTCGTACCACATTGTCTGAAGCCGCCATACACTCGATGATATCTCCGCTGAGGTATGCATGGATATCGTCTGCCTTCAAGAACATAGCCTCGCCGACCTCGAGCTTGACGTAGTTGAGAAAGAAGAAAACGAACAATCCGATATCTTCAGGGAATTGCTTGTTTAATCGGACGACCAAATCTGCCAGCTCTTTTCCAGGCGTAGCAGATACACCACCTCCTGCAAATTCTGGTCCTTCTTTTTCGGCAGAGGCTACCAACTCTTTACTCGCCGATTGAACATCTTCCTTCTTAGAGTTCATCAGACCAGCAAAAGCTTGCTGCAGCGCCTTCTTGTTCGCTGTTTCATCCTCTTCCTTGTCTGAAGTATCATGCCCTTTCACTGCTGAAATAAATGCATCTGATTCTCCTTCGCCCACCAACTTTTTCAGTGACGGTACAGTGGACAGGAAATGTGATATCTCTGCCAAAGGTCGGAAGCCACAAAGTCCGTCGAAAGGAGTAATCGCAATTGTCATCTCTGGCTTGTGATTGTCGTCTGGATAATTCTTGCTGTCCTTTGCATGTAGCTTTTCCGCCAGCTTCTTGTTGGGGTGTGCTTGGATGCTAAGAGCCTTGCCAATTGATAAGACTTTGAATAAGAAAGGCAACTTGTGACCAAACTTCTCGCCGATTTCTGTGGAGAGGAGGGCTTGGTTGTCTTGGACGAGGTCCAGCAGGGTACGTTTCGTGGTGACATCTTTGGAGGGATTCGAGGGATGCGTTCCCATCCACAACTAGAGGTCGTGAGTACGAGTTGATATAGTACTCAAGTCAAGAATACCTCTGCGTATGGCTTGTCTTCTTGGATCGAGAAATCATCAGCAGGGGTTGCAGCAGCGAATTTGGCAGCTGCCGAATCCTTGCCAACCTTTCCCCAGTCGTAGCTGTTGACTCCACATTGGAGCCTCATCAATGGAATTTGCATTGTGACGGTGGATGTAGGTGAATCTTCTTCTGTAGAAAGGATTGTTTACTTTGAAAGAGTACCTAGGTGGAAAAGAAAGTTGGGCGGTGGGACAACGTCACTCAATCTCGACCCCGCGCTAGAAATTCAATGTTCAGGTCCATGCACAATCGGGCTGCAAGGCTGAAAATCCGCCGCCTCCAACCTCCTCAGACAACCATTCCCTTCACTCTTTCATACTTCAACATCATCTATCAAGACAACTTTCGGCTAGGCTCTAGTCTAGACAATCGCAATCTAGAAGTCGCATATTGCATCCGAAGTAAGCCCGCCCATAGTATATCTCCTAGGATAACGGCACTACGCAGCAGGTTTGGTGACATCTGCTAACATGTTGGACCTACCACAGAAATTGAAGCCTGGTAAGGCTGAAGACAGCTATCGAAAGGTCCTCAAAGGAGGGGATCATCTGCCAGCAGGTGTATCTGCGAGTGGTCGGTCGTACCTAAGGAATTCGGCTTCAGGATCGAGATCTACAGTCTCTCAATCAAACCATCCTCCATCCGCGAAGTTGCTTCTGAACGTTGCAGATCTTGCAATCCGAGCAACGACTTCCGCAAACACTCGAGTAGCAGTTACAACTTCGACAAGTGAAAGCGTGAGCTTGGAGACCAGCGGATCAGGCCCGGTTGCGGGGAGTTCATTAGCTACAGCTACGAATCCAGTTCAAGCAAGGAGAGCACGAATCATTCTCAGAGTCAACCGCCCACAGACTACCGAAAGCAATAGTGGGCCACTTGCTGCAGCACCCACATCCCGAACTACAATGTCTTCTCAAAGAAGCCGCCCCGGCAGAAGCAATGCTCGTGGCGGTTCTCACGACATATTCTCCCCACAAGCACTATGGACCGATTTCTACAGAAACACCTTTGCACCTCTGATGGAGAACGAATCGAGAGCGAAGCAGTTGGGGGAGAAGATTATTGAAATGGAGGCTCGTATGAAGCTGAACAAGGAATCGGGTGCAGGTGAAATGAAGTCCAGAGATGCTTCAATCACAAGTATGCTAACATACCGTCTAGGTAATTCATTGAAAGACATAGATGACTTAAGTGCACTGTATCGTGAGCAAGTCAAACTTAGTGAGGAGCAACGATCCAAGTTGGACGAAGGCATGAGATCTCAGCTCACACTTATGGCTGATTTGACGAGGACGGAA
This sequence comes from Mollisia scopiformis, assembly GCF_001500285.1. Classification (NCBI taxonomy): domain Eukaryota; kingdom Fungi; phylum Ascomycota; class Leotiomycetes; order Helotiales; family Mollisiaceae; genus Mollisia; species Mollisia scopiformis. The sequence goes on from NW_017263590.1 coordinate 53,246, forward strand.
CAAGCTGCTGCAAAAGAGTCTGCTCGTGCTTCCAGTTCCCGCACCTCTGGCATGGATTTTGATGGGCCATCTGACTCACCTATGCCGTCGCCGGCTGATAATCGACAAATCAAGAAGCTTGGTACCTCGAGAACAGGCAGCCAACCTCCAAGTAGGCCTGAGGGGACGCCATCAGAAGCGAGCGAGAGAACCAGCAAACCCAAGATAGTTTATGCTCAGAATGAAGAAGTTGCCTTCAAGAGGAAGACTCCAGGCAAGCCTGAAGAACAAGATTGGATTCTAGGCAAGGTTGTCAGAGTGATTGGAGAGGGCAAAAGCAGACGATACGATGTCGAAGACCCGTTTCCAGATACGAATGCTAGCTCTGGTCCGGTGATTTACAAGTCATCTGCTTCTCAAATGGTCCCTATCCCTCCTGAAGGCGCACCATTGGAAGACTATGAGATTGGCAAGCGGGTTCTGGCGCTGTATCCTGATACCACAACCTTCTACCGTGCCGAGGTCAAGGCCATGCTAGATGGAGGTGCCAATGTCCAGCTATTATTCGAAGATGAAGCTGCTGGCGAACTCAAGGTTGTTACACGACGTTTGGTATTGGATCATAAAGGTTAGGATCGAGATGGTTGGCGGCGAATTAGCACTCTGCATTACGGTGTGGCGTCTCAAGCATGGTCGACCCTGACCGTAGGGGTTGGGCGAAATCTGGATGTATATTATGTGTACTGTATTTGATACCCGGGCCGGGCTGCAGTCATCTAAAGTTGGTAGCAAATCTGAAATAACTTGAGCACTTGTTACTTGAATGTCCCTGGTTAAAGCCAATAGCACCTTGACATTGGCGTACTTGAGGATATGATTGAGTGCCACATCCAAAAATGCAAAAGCCATCCAATGTCCCGTAAGTTCTCTATATCCACCCAATGATAATGCAGCACCTTTGACTCCCTCAAAACAATTTCGGGGACAATTTTTGGAATCCAGAAATGCCCCTGAGAATCACGTGTAGAGCTAGGCGCGCTGCCGGAAGTTTAAACGCGTTCCAACCCCTGAATGAAACAATCGCGATTTAATGAACATCACACCAAATCACACACCAGAGCACAGCACACACAGCACACCACGCCCCAATCTTCAAATTGCCTGGCGTCTATGATCAAGAGACCTCCCTGACAATCTCTAAAATCCCCGGCGCCACTACCGCACATAACTTTCCGGCAAAAATCCTGCGCTTTTGATCAACTTGCGACGAAACAACTCTGTACGGAGATCAGAGACTTCACACGCGACCACTTCCATTCACCTCACGAATAAAGGACAAGACCAAGTCTCAAGATTGACAATTAGAGAAAGACACTGAACGAACTCTGCGAAACCGGTTCCGTGCGCCTCCACCTCTGACTCGAGAGCAAGGACGAAATCTACTACAGCTTCTACCACCAACCCCTCCTCCTTCCTCCCCCCTCGCCTCTTTCGAACATCATAGTCTATCGTACGCCGCCACAATGGGAGGTCAACTCTCGAAGATGATGGGGAAGATCTTCGGATCGAAAGAAATGCGCTTGTTGATGCTGGGACTTGATGCTGCCGGAAAGACGACGATACTGTACAAATTGAAGCTCAACCAAGATGTTACGACGATTCCTACTGTGGGATTCAACGTGGAGACGGTCACATACAAGAATGTTAAGTTCAATGTCTGGGATGTGGGTGGACAAGATAAGATTCGACCGCTTTGGAGACATTACTTCAGTGGTACGTTTTACTACATGTCTGCCGTATTCGGAGCAGGTTGAAATGCCCTGCAGCTGGAAAGCAGCGGAGGTGCTTGAGATGCCAGGGGTATATTGTGCTAATCATGTCGTCAATAGGTACACAAGGTCTAATTTTCGTCATCGATTCCTCGGATAGAGACCGCATAGAAGAGGCAAGACAAGAACTCCACCGAATCATCAATGACCGAGAAATGAAGGAGTCGTTGTTACTTGTCTTTGCGAACAAGCAAGATATCGCTGGAGGTTTGTTCCCCCCATTGCTCTTCTAGATATGTACACACCGAATGCATGATGCTAATGATTTCTAGCAATGAAACCACAAGAAGTTACCGACCAGCTCAAGCTCACCACCCTGAAAGACAAGGTCTGGTACGTCGTTCCGAGTTGCGCGACAACAGGAGAAGGATTATTGGAAGGCTTAGTACGTTCCCCTCTTCCCTTGATTTGCCTCGGGCTAACAAATTCCAGGCGTGGCTATCCAATAACGTCAAATCACCTCCCGCTCAAGCCAAGAAGTAGAATCTCCCTCGGACCATACACGATTCATGACCACCTTCGTCGATTCGACACTAGAAAGGCAACAATGGCACGGCGAACGGATACACAAGATATACCAAAAGCGGATCAGATTGGTTTCCCCATACCCAAACATTCACGACTTTCCTCACTTCTCCCTCGGTTTCTGAAACTTTGCCTTGGCTTGTATAATTGATGATGCTCATGCAGCGTTGCTTCTTTGATTTTTCAGTTTGCGTTGCCTCTTTTTTTTGTTAGCTTGCTTGCGGCGGCGATACCAGATGCTTCATTCTTCATTCTTCTTTTTGGTTGATACCAAAATGCGCGTTCTTGGGGAGGAATGGAGATGGCGGAGAAAACGAGGGCTTGGAGGATATGACTATTGTAATTGTACGTTGGTAAGACTTTGTAATAGTACGCAACGTCGCTAGTTTCACGAGCTATGGTGTTCTCCAGTCTTGATGGTGGAGTTGTGATTTTCTGAATATTACATGCTGCGAATCCTTTCTGTTCAACCAACCCAATTCGAGCTCTTGGACCACTCGATCGCAGCCTTAGTCGCCTCATCAATATCTTCCTTCGGCAATCCAAGCACCTCATTCAGCGTCCCCTTCTCATTTTCAAAGTCACCACATCCATCCGGGAAGAAGACCCTCGTATACATCATCTTCGCAAACCCAATTCGCTTTCCCTCCTTGATCTCCTCGAGACCACTCGCGTATCTCTCCTTTGCAGGTTCTTTCGTGACGCTCCAGTCCTCCTTCTTGGTCCCAGTTACCCGGAGAGCGGACTCGAGCATCTCTCTCTGATTCACGGTGAAGGAATTGATATACACTACTTTATTCTTGAAGTTCTCAAGACAGGCTGTCTCGTCAGACTTGACGGGCAAACTGAGTAGAGCGGCGACTGCTCGACCGACCTTGCGATGTTAGTTGGTTACTTATGGATACTGTGAGAGGAGATGGAATGCACCTGTGGCCAAGTCGAAACCGAGATCTTAGTCTCGCCCTCATCAAAGAACGTCACGGCTCGATTGGCGAAATCGATTCCGAACGCTGCGGCCATGGCGAGACTCCATTCGTACCAGAAGCCGGTTGAGACTGCGATATAGGAACTTTTGGCTAGGTCTGAGGTTGCTCTGCGGGTTGTTACTGCTGGGATGTTAGTTTGTGATTTGTGGAAAGAAGGGGGTTGAGGAATTGCCTTTTGATTGGAAGGGGAAGACGTCTTTGACGAGGGCTTCGTTGGCGGTGTCTGGGGACCATTCGTTTGGGAGGATCCATGGTACGCCTGGTGTTGTTGGAGTAATTTTTGAACAATTTCGGTGGGAGAATATTCTGGAAGTTCTAGGACGTCGACGTTCTCACCTGCTTCCCCAGCAGCATTGATCAACTGCATCTGACTTTCCTTTCGAACGAAACCACTCAGGGTAATGACCAACGCCTCGTTCCCTATGAGAGCTTCGACCAGAGTCTCTGGTTTCTCGTAATCGACTTTCTTGACGATAACACCGTCTGGGAACTTGCTCTCGCTGTCGAGTCGTGTAATTGCTGTGATGGTGTGTTTCCCTGTCTTGAGGAGGGCTTCAGTCATGAACTTGCCGCTGTTGCCAGCAGCCTGTGTTTGTTAGTTGGTTAACGGGATTGGGGAAGAGAGGACACACGCCAACTATGGCTACTTTGGTAATGTAGTTTGAGGTTGCCATTTGAGAGGTTGGGGTATGGTTGTGGTCTGAATACTAGGATTTTGAGACTTTTGGGAGAACAGTTCCAGTATTATGGACAGACAACTTGACTACTCTTTTCAATTGCCTTGTCTATCTACAATGGGATATTTACAATCTCCGTACCGGGTTTAAGCTCGGCGTTAGCTGTACTGGGTGAAAGAAGGGGGTACGTCAAGACTCGACGGGCGCCCACCGCCCACATTCCTGTGCCCTCATCCTCTCGTCCCGCTATGAATGAACCTTATTGCGGATAAATAGCATCATATCCAAGACTTTTTAAGGCTATCCAATGTTCCTCCTCTTTCATGGTGTCCAGCCTAGCGTCAATGGTTCGCATCCAAGCCAGGAGTCTAGAAGAGATGTGGCTGTGTGTTGTGGCTGGTGCATAAAACTCTTGGCATCGCACAACAGACGCCACAACCGCCCGATCTCGACACAAGCATAAGCGGTGAGCTTCAATTTGCTTTTCGCCTCCGGGAAACACATTCTCCGTCGGTGAGTGTGCGATATGCAGTGATTAGGTGATAAATCTGCATCTGCATGTGGCCGTTAGAAAAAGCATGACGGGGAATAAATCCGTGCATGCCGGAATCTGGCCAGTGCTTTCACTCTTTCAGCCGCTTCACCGGCCTGCTGTCATCCGGCAAGCCACTGCGTTTGGTACCAGGAAGACTGCTCGTGCGGATATCATTATCATCCTGGCTGACGCGCCGATGCGGATATTCCATTTTGACGCCTTCAAAGCAGTTGCTGCTCACTTTGTCGCCTGTGCTGAAGAAGGGATGCTGCAGGGCTTGTTGTGCTGTGAGACGTCGTTCAGGATCGTACTCGAGTAAGCCTGACAGGAGCTTGTACCCTTCTGCTCCGAGCGAGGCGTTTGATGACGGATTACTGGTGGCGGAGTGGGAATTGATTGTGCTATAGTACCACTTCTCCAAATTGGAACCGGACTTCGGATGTGTGGAAGCAGAAAGCGTGCTCAACTGAGAATATTCTGGCATGTTCACTAGATGCGGCCACTTCTCTTTTGCTGGCAATCCCATAATGTCCACGATCTTCTGCATCTGATTTCGCTGGAATGGAACAGTCTTCTTCGAGTCCATCTTGGCTTCCTCTCCTTTGAAAATAGGTCTCAGGCTGAGTAGTTCTGCAAAGATGCACCCTACTGCCCACATGTCGATGGCGGGAGTGTAATGCCGTGATCCGAGGAGTAACTCGGGTGCTCGGTACCAGATGGTGACGACGACTTTGTCACCAGAGAAGAGCGAATGGAGAGGTTTGTTGAATAATCGAGCGAGACCTAGATCTCCGATTTTTACTTCGCCGCCAGATGTCACCATGATATTTGCAGGTTTGAGATCTCGATGAAGAACCCAGTTGGCATGCAAATATTGGCAACCATTCAGCAGTTGAAACATTATACTCTTGACGGTGGATGGCGGAATCGGATGTCGGGTCGGTTGGGTGTGATGATGGATGATTTGTAACAGATCGTGCTCGGCATACTCGAACACCATGAAAATACACTTGTCCTCCAGTATGATCTCAATCAACTTGATGATGTTTGGATGACTGAGCTCGGAACATAATGCCATCTCTCGCACAGCAGATTGCGATATTCCAGTGTACTGGATCTGTTCGCCTTCCTTGTCTGGGACACGTGGTCAGTATTTTGGGGTTGAGATGAGGTATCTTCATACCTGGCTTGAATTTCTTGATCGCGAACTCTCCAACCTGTCCATGACGACCTACAGCCTTGTACACTCGCCCATAAGTACCACTGCTGATGAAGCCAATGACTTTGTAGCGGTCAATGACCCTGACCTTGCTTTGGTAACCAACATTTGGCCCCAGGCCACGATCAGCAGGATCTACGAGATGTCAGTATAATTCATGAGGGCAATGAGCAAACACACGAAAGGGAGGTCGTCTTCCAGGAAACATGGTGAGATGGCTGGAAGAGGAGGCTCGTGTGAGAATCGCCTCCAATGACGGCAGAAGTAAAAATCATCCAGTCATCTCGACCACGAATGAGATCACGAGGCTGAAAGGTAGAACGAAGGATGGATGAATGCGAAAGACGAAGAAGAAGACGATGATGAGACAGGTCTAGTACCGTCAAAAGCTTGTTGAACGCTCCTCTTTAAAGTCTGGGTTCTCTGAGCAGAGACCGAGGATGGACCACCTCCACCCTCGGACGACGGCGGATTCGATGTCAGGCTCATAACAATCCGATGTGCGCGCGTGTGTGTTCGGTATTATTTTTTTTATGTATGGTTGCTTATGCGCGTGTGTGCGACTGGTGCCCCGTGCTAGGTAGGTACCGGTCAGGTAACTAAGGATGGAGATATTACGGTATCAGTATGCGATGCGCGGTGGGGGCGTCTCTCATTGTCGGGTTCATTCATGTATTGGAATTGCGTAGTTCCCGCGGTGCCGCAGCTGAAGTTAGATCAGGCGAGGCGAGGGACGTGTGAGCAACTGCAACAACGGCGGTAAAGGGGGAAGACAAGGCTCAGGGCACAGAGCACACAGACAGACAGTGGGAGGTGGGAGGAAACAGCAGAACGAGCCGGGATGCAGATGCAGATGTGGATGTGGCTGTGGATGTGAATATCGTGAGTGGCGGATTGCTGGTTGCGGATGGTCTCTGGGGTCAGCGGCGCTTAGGTGGGGACGTTTAGGATGGAGATGTGCGTCGGGCGGATTGTGGACGTGGATGTGGATGTGGATGTGGTGTTTGATTGTGGCCGCAGACATACAGACACATACAAGCTACCGGTTCGTCACATCTATACGGGAACGGGAATGGTCTTCGTCTCCTCTCGCACACACGATCCAGCCAGACAGAACCACCGCAATTGGTACAATATGTACGCAAAGGAGGAGGGGAAGCTGGTAAATGTCCTCTCCTGATCTAACCCGATGAGGCGATCCAGAAGGAATCTCTTTGCGCTTCACAACTTCGGCAACATGCAGGCGGGGTTTGGATTTGGTATGATTTTATCTTGTGATACCATCCGTATTTAGTCAGGGACCGACTTGGAGGGATGAAGGGCAGCCAAGTATGAGCTTGATTGTTGCTGATAAGGGGAGAAGCAATTACAAGTTCGCTTGTGTAATAGTCCTTTTTCGTACCAAGGAGGGGTTTTGTTGTGAATGTGATATTGATTCCGGGCCAGACGGACAGCTCAGGCGAGCAGCGAGCTTGGCTGGGGATAACTGTTGGATATCGAAGACGGCCGAAGATGGGGACAATCAGTTGCAGACACCGGATCGTTTACGTTATCGACTGGTGGAATTCATCATCCCAACCATGTGGATCTTCGTGGTCTTGAGAAGCGGGGTATTCCTTCGTGTGAGTCGATATGTTTGAGTAAGACACAGACACGTATACAGAGCTTGGTTTAACAAGATTGGTATGTGGTTAGGAAGGTGACAAGCAGGCGGGACAGGATGACTGCATCGCTTTGCAGCTGTTGATAGTGTACCGTGGCTCAAAGATAGGAATGAAGGGGAGACATCCGATACGACTGAAGAAGAGATCGAGTGAGCCAAAGTGAAGGTAGAGTAAGACAGAGTGAGCACTTGGGAATCCCATCCGAGTGGTTCTGGTGTGGGGAGAATTGAAAGATGGGCGTAACTCAAACGGGTGAGAATGCGGCTCTTTGCATATCCCATGCATAAAGTCGTTTCATAAGGTTAACGTTGCACAAAGTCGGTAACGCAAGAGCTCCATCAAGAACATCAACTATTCAAATAATTATTTCCCGTGGTATAGAAATGCGACTGCAGCTCGCATTGCTTCCTTCATTATGCCGTCAGCAGGATTAAGGCAATGCATTCATGATGTGACGCTCTATTTGATTTATCTGATTTTCATTTCTGCCCTTGGCCCACTACAGTTCGGTTTCCATCTGGTATGCCTTCCCACTTCTGCTGACCGCATAGTCATTGACCTACGATCTAGGCTGAGCTCAATGCTCCTCAAGATGTTATCACCTGCAAGAAGACCTCCGTTGCCGAACATGTCGCCTCGACGCCCGACTCCAAACTTCCACAATGCATTCCTATGAGCGAAGCCGAGTTCGCTCTCCTGTCCTCGATGTTCGTCTTGGGAGGCTTCATAGGTGCTGTCTCGTCGGGTCCGCTATCTTCCCAGCATGGCAGATTGCTGGCTATGCGGATTACGAGCGTCTTCTTCGTTCTTGGAGCTACCGTTGAGACTCTAGCTGGCACGGTACCCATCATGGCGATTGGCAGAATGCTGTCTGGTGTGGGAGGAGGAGCGTCGACTGTTATTGTTCCCATATACATCTCAGAGATTGCACCCCCACACGAGAGAGGGCTGTTTGGATCAACGACCCAGGTGGCCATCAACATTGGAATTTTGATTACCCAAACAATGGGATACTACCTAAGCAAGGGCTCTCTATGGAGGATCATACTAGGGGCTGGAGCTGGACTCGGTTTGGTACAAGGACTTGGGATGTGCTTCATGCCAGAAAGTCCTGCGTGGTTGGCAGCGCACAAGCAATCTCAAAAAGCCGTTCGAGTACTGCAGCGAGTTCGAGGCCACTCCTACGATATCTCGGAGGAAATCAACGACTGGGATATTGATAAAGATACAACAGAAGAAGAGCGCCTTCTCATTGACCCAGAAACCAGACGTCGAGAATCAGTCACCAGTAAAGCTTCTGCCGCAAATACTGCACATGTCGGATTCTTCCAGATCGCCAACGACCCATTTTACCGTCCTGTTCTCATCGCTGTGATTGGTATTATGGTGTCTCAACAGTTCACTGGTATCAACAGCATCATGATGTATTCGGTGTCACTGCTAGCAGGCGTTCTTCCCATCACCTCCAGTCTACTCACGATTATGATTTCGATCATCAACCTTATCACTACGATCATATGTGCTCCTTTGGCGGACAAGATCGGCCGCAAAGCTTGTCTTTTGCTCTCCATCGCAGGAATGGGATCTATGTCTCTATGCCTAGCTATATCCATGCGGCTAGACCTCAAGCTCCTATCAGCAATCTCTGTCCTTGCATTTGTTGCTTTCTTCGCCACTGGTTTAGGACCAGTACCTTTCATGATGGCAAGTGAGCTTGTTGGGACGGAAGCTGTTGGTGCAACACAGAGTTGGGCATTAGGAGCCAACTATGTTGCAACTTTCATCGTTGCTCAATTCTTCCCAATCATTAACACTTTGTTGAATGAGAAGTTAGGAGGGAAGGGATGGGCATTCTTCATCTTTACTGGACTAGCAGCTCTTTGCTTCTTGTTCGTTTCGTGGAGGGTTCCCGAGACGAAGGGGAAGAGGGATCCCGATGAGGTTTGGGGTCGGGAAAGAAGAATTGATTGAATTTGAGCGTTGTCTTTTGGTGTTGGGCTGCACTGGACTGGAGACTGTTGGGCGAGGGGTTTGGCGTAACCTACCTGGATAGTGATTTGGTTCAGATGTTGATTGTTGATTGCAATAGAATTCACCTTTCAATCACTTTGAAATATTAAATGTTGCTATACACTCTGATTTTCGTCTGTGCTGCAATTTTTTATGTACAGCATCCAATTCTATGAGAACCCAATCTTTGACCTCAACTCGGATTCATTCCTCTCGCTTCTTCGACTATTTCGCTTTGACTTCATCGTTAGGGGCACTTAGTTCATGCCATGAGGGTATTACCTGCAGAAAGTAACAAGCAAAGGGTCCAAGCTAATGAGAAAAGCGTTACGTCATTCATCAACACTACACCTAACAGAAGATCTCATGCTCTCAATCTCTCGTCACAAAACCTCCCTCAACCATGGATCCCGCAACCGTCACAGCAGGAGCCTACGGCATCGAAACCGCCGTCGAGGCAGGCGTAGCAACATACATCCTCACCCAACCGACACTCCCCCTCAAAGCTCGTCTCCACCACATCTCATCCCCCACCACCATCCCACGCTCTTCTCACTCGCTTTCCGTCATCGGAGACCAGGCGTACATTTTCGGTGGCTATTCTCAAGATGAGAAAATAACGTCGAATAATGTCCTAGAATTACATATCGATACAACGGATAACGCTTCGACTGCGAGTCTCAAAACTATTACTGCAATTGGAGAGAATGGAAATGTACCGCGGAGCCGTGTTGATCATACAGCGACTGTAGCACGGAATCGGGTTTTTGTGTTTGGTGGTCGTGATGCTTCAGCCATTGAGGAGAATGGCAGGTTGTGGGTCTTTGATCCGTTGGATTCGAAATGGATATTTTTGGATCCACCTCCGCATACTTCTTTCCCTTGTGCAAGGTACAAACATGCCAGTACTGCTAGCGAAGATGGGAGTGCGGTTTTTATTCATGGAGGGTGTGCGGCTGATGGTTCCTTGTGGAAGGATACTTGGGCATTCTATCTCGATGAAGGGAAATGGACTCGGTTGGGGGATGCTCCTGGTGCAGGAAGAAGTGGTGCTAGTATTGCTTGTTGCAAGGGCAAGCTGTGGAGATTTGGAGGTTGGGATGGAGAGAGGGTGATTGAAGGGCTGGATGTTCTGGAATTGCCGAAGCCTCACTCGATTGAGTTGGCTGGGACTCTGGATGATTCGAGGAGGGAATGGGAAGTTGTCTCTGTTGAGAAGGAAAAGCCTCAAGCGAGGAGCATGGCAGCGTTGCATTATGTTACTACGGGGAACGGGAGAGATTATCTGGTGTTAGCGCTGGGAGAGGGAGATGCTCAACCTGGAGAGGGAAAGCTGCTCCAAGATTTGTGGGCTTATCAATTGCCGTCTTCTGGACTGTCGGGTGCGGGAGTAAAAGATGCTATCAGAGAAAAGATCCCGGGCGTCAGTAGTCATGAGGGAGAATGGGCACCTGTTGAAGTGACGAGAATAGAAATTGGTGAAGACGAGAAGCAAGGAGGGACTTGGACAGGTCGAAGCTTCTTTGGGAGCTCGATGACCGGAACCAAGCAATTCATGCTGTGGGGTGGGCTGAATGAGCTAGGCGAGGGTTTGGGAGATGGTTGGTGGGTGAAGATCGAGTAATAGCTAGTTGTTACTATTGCAGTCGGGACGACATATTGCTCTCATAGGACATAAGCTTGGCATACGACATGTAGTCAGCAGAAGTCGTGAATTGTAAATGTTACGTGTGAAATAAGCTCACTCTGGCTGAGCTTGAGCAGAACTTGTTCAAAAGTTGCCACCAGTGTCAGACATTCACACTTCTCTTGGATTCTCAGTCAAGCCCAGACAATGTAAATGGCTCCCACAGTGTAATCATGTAGAAACGATCCTGGTTTGCATAGCAGCTAGCAGATAGATATAAAAAGACCAGGGGCTAGAAGATTTTCTGCATGTTCCAAGATTCCAGCCCATTCACTGATCCATTGACTTTCAACATCACGATAATTTAACCCCTCATATCCGGCTAATCAGCGGAATAACTAGCTCTCAACGACTTCACTATATATTCTAATACGCAATTTTCGTTCTGTCCAGGTCATAGGACAATCCTCTTTGAATGTATGTTCTCGGATTTCTTGTGTTCATCCTATCACGCCCTCCACAGTATCTTCAAGATGCTATGTGGGGTTTGATAGGTTGACCACAAGAAGTCCGAGAATATATGTTTTGTCAAATTTTTTTTTTTGCTTAGATATCTGTCTCTATGCGTACTTCCTTTCGGTTCTTGCTAGGCTTCTCAACGAGAAGGCTCGGTACGAGAATGAACCGGGACTGGATGACTGGAGGTAGGAGATTCTACACTTGCAGTTGTCAAGATCCTTGCACGCAGGAGACCTTCTCGGCCATCATTGCCTAGTCTTAAACCAGAAGCCAAGAGGAGAACTGTTGCTTGAAAGCTGATTCTTGAATGTTCAGACATGTGTTCAGACATGTGAGACATCCAAACTGCCAAACTCCAGGAAAAATTGTGAGCAGGAAAATATCTATCCAACAGCCAGTTACACTTCTCTTGCAAATCTTGAGACATGCAGCAACACTTGCATTGCTACTCTCGGAAACTCAAGTGCTGGACATGAAACAATGAAGGACAGCAGCTCTTTCACTGATAGCACAACAGACACCAACACAAGCAGCAACAAAATCAAGACAACGGCAAGCAATTTATTTTTGTCATCCTCCCACAACTTATCTAGGACCGAGCTTCTCTAAAATTTTAGAGCCCTGTTCAGCCCACTCCTGTTTCGAGATCCACATGTTCTCCTTGTCCGCCATGATGTTCGCCAATACCGCACCTCCCAGGAAAACCATATGCCTTCTCCTCGGTGGATCCTCAATCCTAACCTTGAACTTGCTCAGACGTTCGGGGTTGCCTCCAAGTACCTTAGTAAGCCACAATTGCTTCAATTCTTTCTCTAATCGTGATGGAAGACCTGGGTACATGCTGCTTCCTCCCGACAAGACGATAGCCTTGAAAAGCGACGAGCGAACATCGACATCTGCCGCTTGGATGGTATTGAAGAGAAACTCGGCAATACCAGGCTGTTCGACATCGACGAGGTGGGGTTGGAAGAGGCATTCAGGAGCTTCGAAACGTTCGCTTCCCACCCTGATCACACGACCATCTGGTAAAGTGTAGCTTTCAACCAAAACCGTTGTGTCTTCACTCAATCTCTGGTCCAGCTCAAGATCGTATGAAACATAGCAGAGCTTCTCCTTGATTTGTCGTACAGTCTCGAAATCAGCCGTTCGGTTCAAGGCATATCCGCGTCGAAGGAGGAGGGCAATCAGGTTGCGAGTGACGTCTCGACCAGCCACATCTAGTCTGCGAGTGAGGTGATTAAGCACGACAGATTCGTAAACGGGCACAATATGCGTAACTCCATCCCCAGAATCCACAACCACTCCTGAGCTGAGACCTGTTGCCGTCAGCACTTCCCTTGCATCTTGGCACGAGTCACTCACCCTGAGCATATAGTGCAAGCACAGCTTGGATAGCCACGTAAACACCTCCAAATTGATATCGCTCAAACATGACTTCGCACATCTGCTCTCGGTTCTTGAGGGGATTCATAGGCGGCTCCGTAAGCAAGATCTTGCGCCCCGTAGTATCGACCTTCATCTTCTCGTAGAAAGTGTAGTCCCAAAGATGCTGCATATCATCCCACTTCTTCACAATACCATTCTCCATCGGATATGAAATCTGCAGCATTGTTCGTGCTGCGGCTGCCTCATCTCCGCACATAATATCCTTGATGACGAGGCCATCATTGCCTTTTTCTTCGGAACGGAGGATTGGTCGTCCTACTATTGATGGGTATTGGAATTCGGGAAAGTTCTGGGAGAGGAGAATATCAGTTTCTTGCTGTTATTGAAGGAGCTGAAGGTGAAGGCGCATACTTGTGCGGCATAGCCAACCTTGAGGAATCCGGTTCCTCCGTCCAGAACTGTTGGATTGTGTTAGCAGAAGTTGGATGGACAATAGGATTCAGCTCGTGTACCTATTGGAGGTTCTGCCATTGTTGTAGAGAATGTGATGGCACAAGGGCGGAGTGTTTGCGAATATGGTCGTAAAGTTGAGGTTGGTGGGGTGTGAGGTTGACGAGTTCAAGTGACGTTGATGGTGGATTACGGCAACCGTAGCGAGACACTGCCTCTTTCCCCGCCATTGAGGCAAGCCTCAAAATTGCTACTTTGGGAAATTTATAAAATTTTTGAGCAGAATTCTTCACAACAAACAAAACACTACATTTCGAAGGTCAGAGATCGTGAAATCGGTCGAACCTGCTCCCTCTAAATTACGATCACAGCACTCCAAAACCCCAGTCATTATGGCACCCTACATTTACAAAATGCTACTTATAAATCCGAATTCATCAGAAGAGATGACGGAGAATTTGGAACCTTTGATCACCGAATATCCATCAAATACGATAATCGACAGTTTTACTGCTCCACGCAGCGCCCCAAAAAGTATCAACAATGAGAAAGACGCTTTGGAGTCGGCAAATATCGTCTTTCCAGAAATTCTTCAGTTTATAAAGCAGCAAAAGTACGATGGATATCTGGTTGCTTGTTATAGTCTTCACCCTCTTGTGGATATGATAAGAGAGGCTGTCCCTCGAGGGGTTTACGTTACCGGGATCTTCGAAGCCAGTATCACAACCGCCTTGACGTTAACTCCAACTCCCCATCTGAAGGCGGATGTGAAGCAGAAGACGACATTTGGAATTGTTACCACTGGTACAGCTTGGGAAAAGTTACTGGCAGCCGGAGTGCTCAGGGTAGTTGGGTTGGGCGAAATGGCCCACGCCACTCGATTTAAGGGAGTGGAGTCGACAGGACTCAATGCAGATGAGCTGCATACAGCGCCGAAAGAAGTTGTGACCACGAAGATGAAGGATGCTACCAAGAGACTTGTTCGGGACAACGATGTGAGGGTAATTTGTTTGGGTTGTGCTGGAATGTCAGGTCTTGACCGAATCGTGACGGAGGCGTTGATCGAGGAACTCGGTGAAAAAGATGCGAAAGAAGTGTATGTTTTGGATGGGGTGAAGGCAGGTATTGGCATGCTGGAGAATATGTTCAGGAGCTTGCCAGGAAGCAAGACGGAGTGGGGTTTGGAATGAGGAGAGAGAGTTCGTGAATTCGTCGGCATTGTTGTAGTTTACTTTCCCCTCAGGTCTGCAGGGCTGGATCAACAAGTACAAAAAAGCTGAAACTGCGCTACTCCCAAAAAAAAATCTGCTTGTGCTCATCTTTTGCCTTTCGTAAGCCTCTCCTTTTACCCTTTCATTTAGTGAGATGGAGTTTAGATAAGCTGCCGCATTCAGGATCCAGCATGAACTGGGGTGACGCCTCTAGAGTCGAGCTGTGGTTTGAAGGGAGCTTTCTCTTTGCCCCAAGAAAGCTTAGGTTGAGGGAAATCATCTTTTGTTTGTCCTTCTCGGATTGAGAGTGTAGGGATTCTTCCGGCTCTTGAACTGTAGTAGGATTTTGCTTAACTCCTGCGATGACAAAACTCCTTTAGGTATGTTGTACCTAATCTCAAATTATTAGCATTGCTAGAGCATAGTGAGAGCCTGTATAGTATGCGGAAACAGATGCTGGAGCGCTAAGAGGTGGATATTAGACTTGAATGGAAATCGCTACATCGATTCGAGAAGTGACCCGTCCCCCAAAGTAACCATGATCTATCCTCCGCACTTGATGTATGTCGAGGTCCAAGCGTAGTGTATGGAAGGGAAGCTGACAACGTCAAAGGGATTGTCATTGTACCGAGGAGATCTCGAGACTCCTCTTTGTTTGACCCTGAGATCATCCACAGAAATCCAAAACCAGAGCCCTGATATGTGGAAGGAGAATGCCCCTGCAAAAGTGTTTCATTCCCTGAGCGAACCGTATGTACACCAATAATTTTTCTATCAATTGCTTCTTTCTCCTCCCTTCGCAGCTCTAAGTTCGTCCATCTTTGCAACTCGCTTCTTGAACTCCTCGTACTGGCACTTCTCGTAGCTGTGTCTCTCTGTCTGCAATTCAAGCTGTCAGATCCAAATCTTGCCTTCCCGCGTTCAAAAGACAACCACTCACCTCGCACTTCCATGGCAGATAATATTCTTCGTATCGACATCGGTTGAGGGGAATGAGAAGGTTCGCGCAGCTGTCTCGGTATGCCAATGGTAGTCTAGCTTCGCGCATTTCCTCTCGTGTAGCAGCTATTCCAGGATGATCAGCGAGGCCCAATTGTGCGGGGTTTGGATGTACGAACGAGCAGGCGCGCTGCTGAGCCCGACGGCAGATTTGACAGCTTCTGTGACAGTCATGACGGCGGTTGAGGAGGGTTCGAGAGTAGTATCAAGGCCGAATCGCGATGGGAGGTCGTGAGCTTCGGATGTTAGAGAAGGAGCTAGTATGCTTTTAGATTAGCCTAGAACAGCTCAACTCGCTGTATTCATCTACCTCACAACGATTACCCAATCAAATGTTATTCGCATTGCAGTATTTGAGATCTCTGAGTTTGTTCCAGTTTCTTATTATGCTTGCCATTATTGGGTTGTCAGTCCAAGAGGACCACCCTATTCAGTTGAAGGCTCTGGTCTCCCTTCAAAAGGTTACCTTTCTCTGGCTGCGAATCCTACACCAGCTTGTTAAGATCTTCTTGCATAACAACGCTTTCGAGAGATCGTTTTATTTGAAGTCAAATAGGTTCTACCTTCTCCATTCCTCGAGACTCGTCAGTTACGAATTGTGCGACTGCAATTCTCTTCTAAACTCCGAGCCAAAACTTTCCTTCTAGTAGTACCTCCAAGTAGATACTGCCAATGTTGACAGTGATTGGCAAATTAATTGCTTGTCAGCTATCTACAGAGCTCCCTTATTAGATACTTCGTACCGAACAGCTTTCACTCACGATAGAAACGCTGCAATGTCCATCGCAAGTGAGAGCAATCCGATAATGCACGGAATCGTCCATCAATGGCCAGCTCGGAAGACTTATCTCTACCCAATCGTAGATCTTCCAATCAGCAAGATTCCCCAAACCATGTGCTCTGTGCCGCTCGAAAACCTTCAAAATTCATCGACCCTCCATCATTGCCGTGACAACCGAGACATCAACAGATGCATCTCAAAGTTGAGGTGTGGTTGATCTGAGTAAGATTCAATTGATTTGCATTGTGATTCAAATGGACTATATCTCCTCTGTCTTCTTTTGAGCTTCTGAAGCGTGCATATATGTGGACCGAGTTTTCGTCGCATAAAATTCTCAAAGTCTCAGAAAGTCTCAGAATGGCAACACCCGCAGCCACAACAGCCCCCGCACTACCCAAAGCGCACCCTGGCGAACGCCTCGCGACTTTCTTCGACAATCTCTTCAAGACTATCACCGCTATATCGACCCTCGGTGCCTCGCTCACCTTCTCGAAAATTGTTCAGACGCCTGTAGCCCCATGGGTTGATTATGGCATCTCGAAGGATACCGCTCAAACTTACCTTGGATTGTCGTGGCTGGTCTTCGTTATCAATCTTGGGATAGTTTCATTCGCCACTGCGGCATTGTCTTTGTGGCGATATGCTGCTATAGAATGGTTCGGGACGGAGGATAGTCAGAAGAGGAGGACTGTGATGTGGTATGCTACGTTTGTGAGCATGGTTTTGTTCGCACTGATTATTGTCGCCTTTATCTTCTTAGGATTGGTTATTGCGGCCTATGCTGGACCCGTTGGATGGAGTGCCATTGGGTTCACAACTCTGGCAGGAATCTTAGGATTTGGAGTTATCGTTTGGCAGAGTCCGATTGGATCGAAGAGTATTGGAGGGCCGCCAAATGAGGATTTGTTCAGAAAGGACAGCGAGTTGTATGGATATTCGCCAAATAGGAAGGCGAATGCGTATGCGAGAAAATTGACGGGTGACGATACATATGCAAATGTATATGGGGATGGAGATGGTTATAATGAGAAAGATGCAATGGCCGTCAAGGAACAGTATATCGATGATGGATTTGGGAGAAGGAATACGCTTGATAGATCACCTCGGTTTGCAGACACACCAGAGTACACGAATGATTTGAGAAGGATGCGGCAGATCAGAGCCTCTGATGAATATAGGTACGATGGGAGACAATGATGCTAGCCTTCCAGGCTGTTTTGTCATTGAAAGCTATGCTAGAAAGTATTATAATACAGTGAAGATGTGCAGATCTCCTCAATTCCTCCATTTCTTGAATGCTAGAGAAAGACACCATTGCAAGTAGGTTGAACCTTTTCCCATTTTCAGAAGCCAATCTCTGAAATTCTCGCTGTCATAATTTGGGATTATGCAACGAGAAAAAAGCCGAAATTATGATGCCTTGTTACCTGAAATGTCCTTCATGCTTTTCTTTCTGTGCCGTCAGGAAGCTTTTAATTTAAGCATCGCCAATCTAAATCTTGTCACTTTCTACTCTCTAGAAGCCCGTCAAGAGATCTAGATTGGAGGAGAGATCTACTCGAAAGGAAGAGTTCGCGGCGAAGTAATTCTCCGTCTTGCAGTTGTTCTTCGCAGGCGTTTCCATTCGTCAACGCTTGGTTCTGAGAGGAGCCGACGAACCTTTCGATTTGGCCGAGAGGGGGAGACCTGCAAAGGATTGATCCTTATCGAAGAACGGTAGATTCGTTGAGTCTTTCCGTGCCAATGAAGGAGATGATGAACCTCTACTCGTTCGGGCAGCAGCGTCTTTATCAATCGGGACGCCGCTGTGTCGATGGATCTCTGCATTTTGCTTCAAGGGATCCTTTCTCCCTGATGCAGGAACTAATGAAGCATGACTCGTTTGCACTTCGATACTATGCTGAGGACTGGCATCGTCTCGCACTTGTCGTAAGTTCCATTGTTCTCTTCTGATATCTTCCAAATGCTTCTCAAATGTGTACTTGTTCTTGGTGGTTGAATGTTGGTCTCTAGCTTGATCTTGCATCTTGTTCATCTGTCGCTGGGGGCCCAACAATGCCATGACGGATACATTAGACATTCGATCGGTGCAATCAGATGCCATCTGCTGTATCTGGTGATTAGCATAATGAGATCTAGCAATTTCTCCAAAGCGTTTAGTCCAGAATTGCCACCGGTCGAGAAAAGTTGCATTGTGCTGCTTTTTGAAGGCTAGGCCAGGACAAAGAACCGGATCACCGTGAACTGAGTTCCAGGACCATTGTCTGTAGAGTAGCTCTTTCCCCGCAATCTGGATCCAGCACACAGCCATCTTGAAGTGCCCTTCTGCCATGATCAAGGTGTGGTCTGCCGGTGCCTGGCTTGTTGCAGTTGTCTCTGCTTGGAATGGAAAGGCTGGGTAAGTTCGAGCTTCAGGGACTCGTTCGTGTGGAAGGTTTCTTGCGAGAGCGACCGGGTGATAGAAAAGGCGATCTCCGGGATGACTCTGAGACTCTAGCACTAGGCGGAGTGGAAAGATGGCAACACGGGAAAAATTGTGCGAACCATCTCGTGTGAGTCTAGCGAGAAATCCGTGAAGATTGGTAGTATTGACCGACGCATCGTCGAGTCCTGAGATCTGTCAGCATTTGCGAGAATTTCGGAAGGTAAGATATACGTCTGAGAATTTCATAGGCAGATTGAGTAGTGGTGCGGAACTCGGACCAATCGAATCTGATCATGTCCCATTGCTCCTGGTATAAATGATCATCGAAAACAGGGATTCGCTCTTGATCAATAAGACGACCTAAACGATTCCTCATGAAGGAAAGTGGCGGACGTTTGTACTTCTCTGGCACTCTTTCGGGAACTTGATGGAAATATTTCCCAAATTCAAGTACAAGATGTGCCAATCGCTCCTGCTCTGTGCCGTTGCTTGGTAGCTTGGTAGCAATGTAGAGAATGAGGTTCCAGAGCCACTGCATGTAAAAATCATGAAACTTTGGCTTCGACCACGGTCTGTGTCCCTCTGCGACCTCTCTTCCAATCTTGATGAAGAGGAGCATCATCTGATGGGCGACATATGCAGGAGAACTTGCTCCGACCGGAGCAAACATAGAGTTGATGATCTGGAACGAGTCCCGACCCCCGTCCCATGCCGCTGCTTCCTCGCTGATCTCGAACAGTAGTTTTGGGGATTCTTGTGCGCATGTGGCACTCACGGTAGGTGAAGCCGCCATCGCTGTGTCATCAGTAAGGCTGTTCAAATCAATATTCGATGGCGTTGAGAGCGTATTCAAGGAAGAAGAGGAGGAAAAACGAGACTTGATGGTGACCGTGTTGCTTGTGTTGATAAAGTTTTCGTACAAAGCAGGAGCTTTCGCATTCAAGTATTCAATAATGGTGAGCCCTACCGCCCAGAAATTTCGGCCGCAAGCTGGTTGCTGGCCAAAGGTGACGAAATATTATTTCTTGTCTGAATGAGAGGATTCTATAGCAACGTATTATTGACTTTCAAGCAATCGAAGAAGCATGATCCAAAAGCACGAATGGTCTCTTGACACAAATCGTCTCAATGAGCTGCGAAGCAGGTTGATATATCTTGAACAAGATAGTATTTCTGATTTGTCTTGAGATGGGGGTGCTGACGAAGAAGTCATCGTCAAATGGAGGTGCAATGAAAGGACGCTTCGATATCGTTTGGTGCCTGAACGCTCTCTATCGGAACCTGACCTGAAGGACATTGTGAGCATCAGAAAGCTACTGCCGTGTCTCCAAACATGAATTGAACGAACTCTGTTCCGGCCGCGACTATCATCTTAGGTGATGTGTGTGATGAGAAAAGAAGAGACGTCGACCCACCTCTTCTCCTGACTCATCCACTTCGGATTGACAATTCTTCATTTCTCCCAACCGTATCGAAACGACCCTCGACGGTCCTCCCTCGATCGTTCATACCCCTGCGCCCTTCAGGTCTGCGGCACAAGCCTCGTGCACGCCTCGAATCCGATCACCTACCTATCGATCCAAACTGTCCCTCACCTTCCGAGCCTCAATAATACCTCCATGATTGAGAGTTTGCGGTGGAAGGCAAAGGCATTTCATAGGGGGCTAGAGTGCGGGTCTGCAGAATCTTGGAACATACCAGAGCAGGTTATGCTACTAAGCAAAACTCGATGCTGTCAATGGCCACAATGCAACGAACTGCAAAGCTGCAATGACGAAAAGGTTCCGCTATTGCAAACGAACGCCCCCTTACCATAAGACCATGGCATTCCTCAAGTCAAGAGGTAAATTTTACAAGTGTTGAACCCGCTGGAGAGAAAACGTGCATAGTATGCATGTCGTGCGAATTGTGCCTTTCGACACAGTTTCCTAGATATAGAATACCTTCTTATCGTCTATTTCCTCGGAGCGCATCACTCGTGGCTCGTATTTCCACGGGAGTTATTCTTGACCACACCAAAGTATTAACAACGAATCAATTCGCTCGTATCGCCGGCCCCTCGGAATAGTTCCTATTTCTTGCCGACCTCCGCTCCCAACTTTTCCCAGAACAAAGATTTCCGGGATGAGATCGACCTAGCCGTGCATCTTTCACGCCACACTTCATAAGCCGGGTGTCTCTGCTACACACGGTGAACTGCCGTTTGGCTAGCTTTAATTGGCGTGACAGTCTTCGCGCTGATTTGATTCTGCATGTCCTAGCAAGACTCGAATGATGTGGTGAACCTAAGGCAATATTTCCGGACTTGCCTGCAGCGGGGTCAGAAGTGTAGAGGGATTTTCTCGCGCATTTGTTCCTTTTGATACCTTCGAAGCACATCTATTTCCGTTGTCTATCCCTGTACCTTGCATTTTCTTTCTATTGCAGCCTCTGATGACTTGAAGATTATGCTTCTGGTTGTGGCCGCTACTATACCCAGAACCAGACCACATCCTTCTCCTTGTCCTCACTTTGGCAGGTGTGCGAGAAAATCGTCGGAACAATGACAGCCGAAATACCATCCGTATCTAATGATGGAGGTAGTAAGAGGAAAAGAGTTGTTGTTGTGGGACTAGGGATGGTTGGAATTACTTTCGTGTGAGTGCAAAATAGCGAGCTCCTATTCCTGCGAGTTCCGCATGGAGACTGATAAGAGAATCAGTGAAAAATTGATGAAAATGGATGTGAAAAGAAGAGAATACGACGTTATTGTTATTGGCGAGGAACCACATCTAGCCTACAACAGAGTCGGCCTTACCAGCTTCTTTGAACACCGAGATGTCGAAAGGTTATATATGCAGACTGAAGCTTGGGTTGGCATATCCTTACCTCCCTTGTTTTCTTGAGCTCGACTTACAATTTACAGTATAAGGCATTTCCAGAAGGTTCACTGAGCTATCATCTCAATTCCCTGGTTACTGAG
Organism: Mollisia scopiformis; assembly: GCF_001500285.1. NCBI lineage: Eukaryota > Fungi > Ascomycota > Leotiomycetes > Helotiales > Mollisiaceae > Mollisia > Mollisia scopiformis. The sequence goes on from NW_017263590.1 coordinate 75,030, forward strand.
ATCGATTCCGAGAAGAAGTTCGTGATTACTGCAAAAGGTGACACAATCGAATGTGACATTCTGGTCCTGGCCACAGGATCCAATGCAATCCTTCCAAAGTCAATTGTTGGCTACGATGCAACTGGCGTATTTGTGTATCGGACCATCGAGGATTTGCAGAAACTCATTGCATTTTCTGCTACGAAGAAGGGTAAGACTGGTATTGTGGTGGGAGGAGGACTTCTGGGTCTCGAGGCTGCGAAAGCAATGATGGATCTTGAGGAGTTCGGGAAAATCAAAGTCATCGAGTCCTTCCCATACGTTTTGGGTAGACAGGTTGATCCCGAGGGTAAGATTATCCATCAAATTGTGAACAGCTAATCTAACGCAACAAAGGTGGCGCCATGGTCGTTGAGCAAGTGAGAGATCTGGGAGTAGATCTTATCCTCGGCAAGATGGTCAACAAGTTTCTTACGGATGAGAACAATGGCGTAACTGGTGTGGAGTTCGAGGATGGCCACAAAGTAGACGGTGCCTGTGTCTGCGTTGCAGTAAGGCGGCATTCGACTGACAAGCAGGAAGCTAACATCTCTTAAAGATTGGAGTTTCTCCTCGTGATGAGCTAGCTCGAAAGTCTGGTTTGGAGTGCGGCCCTCGCGGTGGCATCATTGTCGGCGATGACTTGCAAACTTCAGTGAAGGATATTTACGCCATCGGCGAATGTGCAAATTGGGCGAACATGTGCTATGGCCTTTACGCACCTGGTATCGAGATGGCCGAGATCCTTGCGTTTAATCTGACGGACGCAAAGTTGCGCTCCCCGAGATCTCTCACAACTCCGGATATGAGCACCAAACTCAAGCTTTTAGGGATTGGAGTCGCCAGCTTTGGAGATGCTTTCGCTGACCAGTTCGGACCTCAGTGGCTGCCTGGTAAGCGGCAGGATAAGGAGATTGAGAAGACTCTTGTGAAAGTCTTGACCTACAAAGATCCATTCAACCACGTCTACAAGAAATATCTGTTTACAAAAGATGGAAAGTATCTGCTTGGTGGCATGATGGTTGGAGATACGAATGACTACGTTAAGTTACTTCCAATGTCGAAGCAACACAAACAGCTGGAGATGGCACCGGGAGAGCTGATAATTGGAAAGCCGGGAGGAGAAGATGATGCTAATGATTTGTAAGTCCAGAACCAAGATATCTCCACTGTAGGCTAACATTTGCAGACCGGACGAAGCACAGATCTGCTCATGTAACAATGTGACCAGAGGGGATATTACCAAGACAATCAAGGATGGCACTTGTAAGACCGTCAACGAGATCAAGATATGTACCAAAGCTGGTACAGGATGTGGAGGATGCATTCCACTGGTGACCTCCATCTTCAATAAAACCATGATCGATATGGGCCAAGAAGTTAAAAACCACCTCTGCTCTCACTTCGCCTACTCCCGCGCAGAACTCTTCCACGTCGTCATGGTCAAGAAGCTCGATTCGTTCGAAGCCATTATGAAGGAAAGCGGAGTGCCTGGTTCATTAGGGTGCGAACTGTGCAAGCCAGCAGTTGCATCGATTCTCGCTTCCCTGTACAACAAGCCCATCGCTGATCCTGGACGAAGAGGGCTTCAAGACACCAACGATAAGTTCCTAGCCAACATCCAGCGCAATGGTACTTTCTCAGTCATCCCACGTGTTGCCGGTGGTGAGATCACCCCCAAGAAACTTGCTGCTATTGCCAGTGTGGCTCAGAAGTACAACTTGTATTGCAAGATCACTGGAGGTCAGCGAATTGATATGTTCGGTGCCAGAAAGCAAGACCTGCTCGATATCTGGACCGAACTCATCGAAGCAGGCCTCGAAAGTGGCCACGCATACGCCAAGTCTCTTCGAACTGTCAAGAGTTGTGTCGGGTCTTCTTGGTGCCGTTTCGGTATTGGCGACAGCGTTGGAATGGCAATCCGCATCGAAGAACGATACAAAAGTATTCGGGCGCCGCATAAGATCAAGGGTGGAGTCTCTGGTTGTGTTCGAGAATGCGCAGAGGCTCAGAACAAAGATTTCGGCCTGATTGCTACTGAGAAGGGCTTCAACATCTTTGTTGGCGGCAACGGGGGAGCAAAGCCGAGACATTCAGAGCTCTTGGCCATCGATGTCCCAGTGGATGAGGTTATTCCAATTCTAGATAGATACCTCATCTTCTATATTCGCACAGCAGACAAGCTCCAGAGGACTGCGCGATGGATTGAGAGTCTTCCAGGAGGTATCAAGTATTTACGCCAAGTCATTCTCGAGGACAAGCTGGGCATTTGCGCAGCTCTTGAGAAGCAGATGGAGGAGCTCGTGTCCACTTTCTTTTGCGAGTGGACTGAAGCAGTGAAAAGTCCGGAACGACGAAAGCAATTTCAGCAATTTGCCAACACTGAGGAAAATGTCGTTGACACAATAGAACCGATGGTTGAACGCGGTCAGACACGTCCTTCCAACTGGGTTGACGAATCAGTCACGAAAGACTTCAAGGGTACGAAATGGAGTGCATTGTCCTGGCAGCCCATCGTTGAGGCTTCCAAATTCAGAGACATCCCTACTGGGGACAGCAATGCCGTCAAACGAGGAGACGCACAGCTCGCCATTTTCAAGGTTCGTGGAAAGTATTACTGCACCCAACAGATGTGTCCGCACAAGAGAGCTTTCGTCCTGTCCGATGGACTCATTGGCGAGGAAATTTCAGCCGAGAAGCAAAAGTTATGGGTTTCGTGTCCGTACCACAAACGGAATTTCGAATTGACAGGAGATGATGCTGGGAAGTGCGGCAATGATGAATCAGTCAACATCGCTACTTTCCCGGTCGAAGAACGAGATGATGGCTGGGTTTATGTCAAGCTTCCTCCTGTTGAGGAACTTGATGCTGTGCTTGGGACGGAGAAGTGGAGGATCAAGCAGGGAGATGATGTGAAGGCTAAGGAGTTGAAAGTAAAAGGGAAGAAGGGAGTTCTAGTTAATGGAAAGGGGCGTGAGGTGGTGATTGAGAGGGGTGTTGGTGAGAACGGCGCGAATGGTATTGATTGGTAGATATGTATTGAGAACGCCCTGCTTCTGTGGCTGTGGATTCGTGACAGCCTTGAGTTATTGTCCCTAGACGGTTGGAACAAGATTACTTATGTCCTCTTCCTCTTGTTTCAGTGCATTTTGTATCACGCTGGGCTTCACAACTCCAGGAAATAGATTACAAGACAACGAACAACACTCAACTTTTGGTATTGGACATCGCGAAATCCAGGTGACATTCGAATCGATGTTTGTATTCTAACTCTCAAAAGCATCTCATAGCGGTCTTTACAGAGCGTGAGAGAATCAACGCCTCTAATGCATATGCATGTCCATCCAACCAAACTCCTGAATGAGATAGATTCTACCGCCCAGTGATGTACGTATGTGATCTTACATCCGCCTATATTAGACCCCCAAAAATGTTCAGTCATCGCCCTTATCGCTGTCATCATCGCTGATGTCTATTTGTCTCTTTCGTCTCTCTTCTGCCATTTCTCTGTATGTGCTCCAACTCAACATCAAGAATGCGAAAATAATGAACAGGCCGCCAACAATAGCTGCTGGGCCGAGAGGAACACCGGTCCATAACCAGTCTACCACTGCTACCAGGAAAATGGTTAACAGAGCCGCAACACTGCTCAGTACTGGACTGGTGAGACTGATCAGAACCAGGAAGCTACCCGAGAAAGTCGCATTCGCCAAAACGGAAATGAGTAGCAACCATGCCGCTTCCCCACGAGGAAGCTCGAAAATCTCGAGGCCAGTGTAATGCAAGATAGGAAGAGGTATCCAAAGAACGCAAAGCGTGAAGCAACCGATCAAGGTCCCGACTGTATTGGCGAATACCATGCCCCGACCTGGACTGGTTCCCTCCGGAGGACAGGCCATTCTCTTGTACAAAACCTCATAAAAGCCGTAGAGGACACTGCCAACACCGATGATCAGATTCCCGGCGAGACGGTTGCTGGCTTCTTTGTCTGCTGGTCCACCTCCAACGGAACCGCCTGACTTCCCACCATGCTTGGTTGGGGCAGCGTCTCCGTATGCTACCACCAAAACACCGACAATAGCAATACCAACCGCCACTGATTTGCCTATCCGTAGCTTCTCCTTCAATATCGGCACACTAAAAGCATATGCGAAAAATGCTGAGCAATTGTAGATGGCCGTGAGGTCTGACGGCGATGTCATATTCACAGCCACGTACCATGATCCCCCTGCTATTGTAAGGGCACATGTGATGATGACCGTGGTTCGAATGAAGTATGGGATTGGAGAATGTTGGTTTCGAGGAACATCGAGTTCTTGTGTTTCAACCATTTGAGCAGTGGTACGGACGAGGTATTTGTGTCGACGCCAGAACGTATCCCAAGGCATTTTCCATTTCTGCAATCGTAAGATGAGGAGCTGGAATGGCCACAGCAATGACCACGAGCCATGAGTGAAGTAGCTAGAAATATGTTAGCATCGTCCTTTTCGGGGTGTATCTGCGTACGTACAGCATGCAATATGCCTTATTCCAACCCAGTTCGTGCTGTATGTACACAGCCGTCTCGGTCTGTACCACGAAGCTTATCAAGCTCAGTCCCAGGAAGAACGCAGCGTATGTGTATTTCTTCTTCGTTGCAAGCTTGGCCTGGGTGTCAGGACTGCGGCTCCTCATCGTTGACCTCCTCGAAAAGATAGGTGGTCTCTCTGGTCCATCCATCGAGGTCTCGTACCCCGTCCTCCCCCTTTCCTCGTCATCGTCTTTTCCCAATAACGGTTGGTGAGACCGTCCGTCAGACGGCCTGTGCAAAGGTGGCCTTCGATCCTCCATATCGTCAAGTTCCGAATCGAAATCACTGAAATCTCCGTCCACCGGTGTCCCTTTCACCGCCCCGTTCCCGTTGGCGTGCTTCGCAGATCCGTTTGTAATCGATGTCGTGCTTACAGGCTCCCTTGATGCGGCTCTGGACGAGGTTCGTGAGATCGGACGCAGAGGTGAAGGCTGCCAAGTATTGGGCGAAAAGGTTACGGTTGGATGGCCATTGAAACTGTCAGATGCTTGCTGACCTCGCTGAGACATTCATGCGGTTCGGTGAAGGGCGATAATGTAGGTACTGTATGGCTTCTGGCCTTGTGAAAGATATGCACGAGGCTGTCGGTTGTGAGTGGAAGGGTGGGATGGTGTATCTGTCTTGAGGCAGGTGCAGGCGTCTTGGCGATACTTGGCCAATGGTGTGCAGTTCCTATTATCGGACCCTGATGAGGTCCCCAGCCAGCACCAGGGTACCCCACGTTGTGCGGTGCATCTGATTTCGCTCATGTGAAATGTCCAGTATCATAGGGGTCTTTGGAGACTTGTGCTTGAGTGTGCCAATACCTTTTTTCTGTTTCTCATGCTGTCCTGAATTTTAAATGTATCTTTCCTTCCTTCGGCCAAGATTCAAAGTGAAGTCTGTAGGTACCTAGGTATCTATCACTCATGACCTGTCAGTAGTTTGCAGATCTAGCTCCTGAGGATTAAGCGATTTCAGGTGTCACAGCATATCAGAATTTTTGCAAGAAAATTCTTCTTTACATGCACGCAAGAGATTTGCCCCAGTCGTCCTCCCGAGACTGCACTGCATGACCTGATTTGAAGAACCACCTACAAGCAAATTTGAATGACTAAGAATGGTCTCAGAGCCGAGGCCAATGAGCTGGATGGTATGAAGTTGTCTTGAGGTCGACTTCAAGATGCATGTGGACCTCAGGAATTCACAAAACATTTTTGAATCTTGTCTATTGAGGGGTGGATGAAAGTGAAGGTAAGGCTGTATTGGAGTGCTTTTCCCCCGCAAGTGAAGCACCATGACAGGAGTCATGAAGAGAGGGAGAAGTATCAGAATATGCTCGAGTGAGACTTGCATTACCTGCTGGGACGATGTTCCAAACGTATCAGACAATGGATATGACAAATAGAAGACCTGGAGGTTTTCGGGGCGACCAAAAAATGGAGAAGATGTGAGAGGATGATAAGCATGCCATTCTCCGTCCCAAGCCAACTCCTTCGTGGCATCTCAGACGAAACCTATCGCACTCTTCTGGCAACACAGACTTGGCCTTGGGTCAAACACTCAATTCGGGGTGTATTGATCTTCTTCACGATGGTCGGACTTGATCCTGAAGCATTCTGGATGCAATGGCGCAGAGCTGGAGAAATTGAAATCAATTTTTGAGGCTCATGGTATGCCGTATCCCCAACGCCTTGCTAAATAGAAATTGACCAGTCCTTAGCTTCACAGATAATCCTTCTTCCTACTCGTCCTCGTGTACTGGTTCAGGCGCCACTCAACATCACCATCCTTATTCTCCAATGTCCCACCTCTGATCTCGAAACATCTCATTGTCATTCGTGGTCCAACCTCGGCTAATTCAACACTTTGATACCCTGTCTTTACGAAGACGTGATGTCGTACCTCGATGCTATCTTCAATATTCTTGAATGTGACGACTCTGCTCCCAAGTTTCGTTTTGTTGGTGATTGCTTCTCTTGGGGGAAAGATGTGCTTCAAAACCTTAACAATTCGAAGTCCCAGCTTGGAAGTGAAGCCTTCAAATATCAGATGTGGATATGACTCGCTAACTGTCCCTCTCGAGCTATTTGGAATATCATGGCGTAGGACGACATTGTGGAGGGAGAAGGAGACGGTTGGACCATGTGGGAAATGTGACAGTGTAAGAGCGGTTGGAACACCTCGGTGTTCATGTAGCAGAAGAATATCTGAAAGCCCCGATGCTTGTGCCGATTGAACGAGGTTGGGCAGAATCAAATTTCCTCGATTCAGACGTATGGAAGTTGGTAGCAATAATCGAATCTCCTTCGCAAAAGCAGACAATCGTGTCGAAGGGTCGCGTGAAGTGGTGACCAAGACTCGAGGGTCTACGATGCCTGATAGCTGTGCATACTCGTCATCCAGGTCGAGTTCTTCGTTCGCCGTCCGGTCTGCTTTGGATTCATCGTATTTGTAGTCTTCTCGGAGCTTCTTGTCGTTCGCAATCGCGGGGTCCAATGACTTTCCGGATGCCAAAGAAGCTCGCAGCTTGGATCGTTTCTCTGCAATCTCAGCATCCCGCAGAGTTACAGCTCGTCGGTATAGGTAGTCTCGCCGTTGGCGGATCTGTTTTCGCTGGAGAGAGGATTAGCAGGGCTCTTGGGATGTGTGCCAAAAAACAGGCATAAGCTTTCAGAAGGAATATTTGCTCGAAGAATTCATGATACATAGCTGAAATATATTGCATGACGAGATTGCGCACTTACATTCATAACATTCATCTTTGCTGCTTTGCTGATTTCTGAGTCGTTGGACCAAACTTTTTGTTCGAAATGTAGATTTCTTACAGGGATCGGTTTTCTGCCCGCACTAAAAGCCCACTAACTAATATGCGGCTCCCATCACCCAAGTCCCAAGACTTCAAAAGTTTACACAACATTCGACCAAGTCTGCGCCAACGGATGCCAGCACTCAACTCATGCTGAGAATGACTTGAAGGGTCCTTGGTAGTCTTTGTAACAATTTCTCTTTCACGCCACACGGCTTCCGCAAATTACAGACTGCAATTCGAAGAGTAAGAAAAAGATCCCCAACCAGTGCCACTTGCTTGCGGCGACGGCTTCCCGCGCCCATCGCGGCATCTTGCAGTGTTTGACTCCTCTTTATAGCTTGGTACATGTGCTGATCAATATTCTCTTCTCTAGGAGTCGAGCACAAAACTCTACAATGGAAGGGGCTTTCACCCACCTCGGTAACCATCTCATCTCCGATTCTGCGGCTGCGATCAACGCTGGTGCGGATGATCTTTCGAACATTGACCCAGACGAGAGCTTGCTGTACGGACAATATGGTGGGCGCGGAGGATTAGGTCCTACCAGGCGTCGAAACGACGACGATGATAACGAGACGGAGGTCTTTGACGAGGATGATGCTGAGAGCATGGCCAGCATGCCATTAGATGGCATGAAGACTCTGGGACTTCGAGGCGTCGAGGATGAGAAGGAGCTCCCAGCTCACGCATGCGCGTAAGTGGCGATACTTTGCCTTTTGTTGTTGACATTGGGCTGACACATTTTGAAGATACTGTGGCATTCATTCTCCCAGCTGCGTTGTGAAGTGCTTGGGCTGCAGCAAATGGTTCTGCAGTGCTCGTGGCAACGCAACGTCCTCGCACATTGTCAATCATCTGGTTCGTGCTAGACACAAGGAAGTCCAGCTTCATCCTCAATCAACTCTTGGTGACACGGTCCTCGAATGCTACAACTGTGGAACCAAGAATGTCTTTCTCCTCGGATTCATTCCCGCGAAGTCCGACACAGTCGTGGTTCTCCTCTGCCGCCAACCATGCGCTTCTACTCCGTCTTCGAAGGACATGAGCTGGGATATCTCTAGGTGGCAACCACTGATCGAGGATCGTTCATTCTTGCCATGGCTGGTCTCTGTACCTACCGACGCTGAACAACTTCGCGCTCGCCACCTTACGCCACCAATGATCGCGAAGTTGGAAGAGATGTGGAAGGACAATGCAAATGCTACGATTACCGATCTTGAAAAGGCCGCTGGAATTGACGATGATCCTGCCCCTGTCTTGCTCAAGTACGACGATGCATACCAATATCAGAATGTGTTCGGTCCCTTGGTCAAGATTGAAGCCGACTATGATCGCAAACTGAAGGAAGCACAATCCGAAGATGGTCTGGTCATTCGCTGGGACTATGGTCTTAACAACAAGCATCTTGCGAGCTTTGTTCTTCCAAAGATTGAGCTTGGCGACGTAAAATTGGCTGTTGGAGATGAGATGCGCCTCAAGTACAAGGGCGAACTACGACCAGTGTGGGAAGGTGTCGGATATGTTGTCAAAATCCCCAACAACCAGTCTGATGAAGTAACTATCGAGCTTCGCAAGGTTGGCAATGACAAATCCGTGCCTACCGAATGTACCCACAACTTCTCTGCCGATTATGTCTGGAAGGCTACTTCTTACGATCGTATGCAATTCGCCATGAAGACATTTGCTGTTGATGAGATGAGTGTGTCTGGATACATTTTCCACAAGCTACTTGGCCACGAGGTTGCGGCCGCACCCATGAAGATCCAGATGCCCAAGAAATTCAGTGTACCTGGTTTGCCGGAACTGAATAGCAGTCAGATCAACGCTGTCAAGAGTGTTTTGCAAAAGCCTCTTAGTCTCATTCAAGGACCTCCCGGAACTGGCAAGACTGTCACATCCGCCACTGTCATCTACCATCTTGCCAAGGTCAATGGTGGTCAAGTCCTGGTTTGCGCTCCGTCCAACGTCGCTGTTGATCAGCTTTGCGAGCGAATCCACCGCACTGGTCTCAAGGTTGTCCGTCTTACTGCCAAGTCTCGTGAAGACGTTGAATCTTCGGTTGGTTTCTTGTCTCTGCACGAACAGGTTCGCATGAACGACAGCAACACCGAACTCGTCAAGCTTTCTCAATTGAAGAGCGAACTTGGAGAGCTGTCCAGCCAGGATGAGAAGAAATTCAAGACCTTGACTCGGGCTGCTGAGCGCGAGATCCTTACTAATGCCGATGTTATCTGCTGTACTTGCGTTGGTGCTGGTGATCCTAGACTTGCTAAGTTGAAGTTTCGAACTGTCCTCATCGATGAATCGACCCAATCGGCCGAGCCCGAGTGCATGATCCCACTGGTTCTTGGTTGCAAGCAAGTCGTCCTAGTCGGTGATCATCAACAACTTGGTCCTGTCATCATGAATAAGAAGGCTGCAAAGGCTGGTCTAAACCAGTCTCTCTTCGAGCGTCTTGTTATCCTTGGTCTGGCCCCCATTCGTCTGAACGTCCAATATCGTATGCATCCCTGCCTTTCAGAGTTCCCATCGAACATGTTCTACGAAGGTTCACTTCAAAATGGTGTGACTATGCAGCAACGACTTCGACGCGATGTTGACTTCCCATGGCCTGTTGGCGACACACCAATGATGTTCTGGTCGAATCTTGGCAATGAAGAAATCTCTGCATCTGGAACCTCGTATCTTAATCGGACCGAAGCCTCAAATGTCGAGAAAATTGTTACTCGATTCTTCAAGGCCGGTGTCCAGCCACAAGATATTGGTGTCATCACCCCATACGAAGGCCAGCGCAGCTATGTTGTTAGCTCCATGCAGAACACTGGTACATTCAAAAAGGAGAACTATAAGGAAATCGAGGTAGCATCCGTCGATGCATTCCAGGGACGTGAGAAGGATTTCATCGTTCTTTCTTGCGTTAGATCCAACGACCACCAAGGTATCGGTTTCTTGAGCGATCCTCGCCGTCTGAATGTGGCTCTCACGCGTGCTAAATATGGTCTGGTCATTCTCGGCAATCCTAAAGTTCTATCCAAGCACCCCTTATGGCATTATCTCCTGCTGCATTTCAAGGAGCGTAATTGCCTCGTCGAAGGTCCTCTGTCCAATTTGCAGACTTCGCTACTGCAATTCAGCCGTCCCAAGACCACTTATCGTGGGCCACAACGCTACCAGATGTCTCATGCATCTTTCACTGGACGTTCCGGTGCCAACGGTAAAGCAGCTCAAGACTTCAGCGATGCTGGCTCCATGCTCGGCTACATTCCGGATGATGTTTCCTCTGTTCACTCGTCTGCTCTTGGTGGCGCTGGTCTTGGTTCTGCCTATCCACAAATGTTTTCGAACTTCACACCAGAGACTTGGCCTGGCCTTGGTCCTGGAGGAGCCCGTACCAATGGTCAGAAGGCTAGAGGTCGTGCAATAGAAAGTGTGGCTGGAGAGTCAGTTGCTGCTAGCGAAATTACCGATGCTACCAGCAGTGTTCTCGATGGCAAGGGAAGTAGTCAAGGTGGAGTCAGCCTGGGCGCCGGCCTGGATGTTGCTCAGAAGCAGACCAGTTTGAGCCAATCTGATCGTCTCAAGCGTTATGTCGAATCTGGAGGACGTATTGCGGAGTACAAGATTGGTGATGCTGGCAGCGTCTTTGGAAGCAATTCTTTGCTCGGCGGTCGCCGTTTGGACGACGATGAGAAGAGCGTTTCTACTGCTTTTGCTAGTCAGGTTGGAGGTGGCTATGATTGATCGACGCCTATATTGTCCACGATGCACTGGACAAGAACATTTTGACCGATATCGGATTGCCCGAGAATAATACCACAAGAAGCTACTACGCCTCCCCTACCTATTATTCAGCAAGCTGGATCTCGTCGATCGACACGGCTGGTCACTCTGACCAAGTACTGGTCATGCTGGATGCCAAAGCCAATGCCAGGCTAAAGCAATCCAGTATGACTTAAATTGCTGCCAATCAATGCGCAAGGAGAGTTGGTGAAAATGAAAATTGGGGTTATGATGCGTTGCAGTTGTGGTTGTTTTTAGGTGGAGCAGGTTGTGTGGTGTTGCATGGATTCATCGTGGATGTTGTAGAAAATCGGGGGTTGATGCTGTTGAAGATGTGAAGCGCTTTGAGATGGCTGGCTGATGCTTGAAAGCTGGCTACATGTCAGATAGTGTTGCACGAATAGTCAATCCTAATGCTGTCACCCCCACACATGCTTTCCGAGGATTCGAGCACCTTTGTTGCCAGCCCCGCAAACTCGAGTGAGATCTATTTTGTGCTCGAAGCATATACCTTTGTTCTTCAGCCGCATGACGCTTTGTCTACTTCAGCATTTATTCCGATTCGTTTTCGCTCGCGCTTCCATTCCTTCTAGAACAATATTGCTGGTTGTAGAAAAAGTAGTCGTATTTAACTCTCGTTCTTTGCTAGTCCTCCTAGCAAAGACACTCTCGTCCATTAGATATGTCACAACCACCGTCAGACACAAAGCGCTCTAGTCTGGAAGAAGCCAGCGTACCAACACTTCTCAACAACCCCATGACAAGCAAATTGTCACCACGTACACAATCACCATACACTTCCGGTGCAGATCAGTTTCTCTTAGACGCAGCCAAAGACAGAATATACAAGTTTCTCTTCGCAGAGCTGCAGAACTTGCAAACTACAGAGGATCAGCTGCTTTTCTTTGGATACATGGGAGAATTAGTTGGGGATCTCACCGAGCATGTTCAGTAGAGGGATACATAGGATGGGAGATGAAAATGTCAATTAGATGAGCCGCAGAATTGAAGAGAAGAGCAAATTGATGAAAATATACTTCTTACTGAGCTTCTTGAAGAGATCAGTCCTCTTTCTTGCTTTGTGCGTAGCTTTCACCGGAGAGTTTTGCCCAACAACTGATCCAAGAGTTTTCCAAATCTAATGTATCTCTTGAAGTCCGAGAAAGTTGATCTCTTTGCGCTTCAGGATTCTTTTTGCTCAGTCTTCGGACTGGTCGGTTTGTGGAGGCTTCTCAGTCAACTTTAACTCTCGCCGCATAGAGATTAGCCCAATAAAAGCCACTACAAAGCAAGTAGGATCAATTTAAGGCTTCTAGATAGCATTGAAGTAAGAGTAGCATGACTCATTGGGTGCTCCAGTCGCAAGAAGATCTCCGCGTGACCCTGCCTGAGATTTTAATTTTACAGATTTTGCGGTCTTACACTTGTTTCGAGTGTGTACTCACACCTTCTTGAACTTGAAACCTTGCATTCCATTGACTCCCTAATTCTATAAAGCGTATTGAGATGCTGAGAGGCAACCTGATCATTTCTGCCTCGACTTTGCGATCATGTCTGATAAATTAAACAGAGCTCAAGGCCCCGTCACCCGGACGACCAGGTCTAAGATGGCTTCCATCAGCAAGACCATCAATGCTACAAGTAGTGAATCATCAAAATGTCCAAAGCTGAGATGGACTTCATTTGGCAACTCTGCTGCAGAACAGGAAAGTCTCCCTCCCCCACAATCATCACAGGCACCACAAAGCTCCCCAGACTATGCAAATGCAGATATCCCCTCTGCTCTAGCAGCCATAAATCTCATGGCTATCGCCTATGCCAAAAACAACCCTCATCTCTGTCACGAGCTACAGAATCTCAGTCATCAGGTGCAAGTGCTTGAAACAAACCTTCCTGGAGGCGTCGAAGCAGGATGGATTCGTTCGGAGCTGAGTGAAGCTACGAAGAGATCCTTGACGTGGGCGAGGGTCCGGCTGATTGAATTGATGGTGGATATTCTGCAAGTGTTGGACAGAGACGAGCAGGGAAGTTTGCAGAGATTCTTGAGCTATGTCAAAGAGTTAGGTAACAAACTTAAGTAGAGTGTACGTAGGGGCCTCGGTACTTCGCGGCACTGTATTGTTTGAATTTACTATCATCTTTCATTAGGTCTACAAACCTCAAAGCCTTCCTCGACCTTCTTATTTCTCTTCATCAATAACAACCTCGCTAACCACCATGCCCTCATGAATTATCTTGTAGATGTCGTAGATCTTGTCAATGTCGTTTTTGAGAGCTCGCTTCGCCGCGGAGCTCCCATCCTTGACATTCAACGTGGTCACTTTCGTGCCAAGAACTCGGTTGACGAAATCTTCCCTCTCGTCCCTAAAAGCCTCGAGGTCGCCACACACCGTGTCCATGTATTGGTTCCGGACTTCGTTGTTCAAATTGTAAGGATTTGCAAAGCTCTTGAAGTACTTCTTGAAGCCACGCTGGAACTGAGCCAGGGACTGGTCTCTCGTATCGTCTCCGGGCTTCTCGACGAAGTGATACACGCATTGCTGAGTAATCTGCTCCTTGAGATCTTTCACGAAGATGGCGAGGTTGTCAGTCAGGTCAAGACTCCATGCAACTACAGCCTCGAACGTTTTGACCTCTTTATCGCTCAGAGGGTTTAGCGTTTGAGTAGTTTCCTTGGGCTGCGTGTTGACGGACATGGCTTTTTCGATCTCTTCGGTGGAGAGATACCGATTCTCTTTGCAAGCTTTGCACATGCAGTAGAAACCGTACATCTCCATAAGCTTCTCACGTCGAACCTTAGTCGAACCCACGATTCCTGGATTATAGTTGCGTGTAATCTGTTGGCCCTTCAGAATTCTTTGTGTGGCATAAAGCACAGCTTCATGATCTCCATTCCAGAATATGCTGGCGTTCGGAAGACAGGAGTGGTTGATTTGGCTGGTATACTCGAGAACCTGTGCCTGAGAAGCATTTGTAGGTGACTGAAAGGAGAGCAAGGCGACGGCGTTCCAGACCTTGATGACGTCCGATTCGGTGCAGTTGTCCTCACTCGGGCAATCACATTTCTTCTTCATGGCGAGATATTGACGTTTTTTCTCGTCGGTCAACGTATTGAAAGCAGCTTCGATGTTCAGAGTTTTCTCCATGAATACGATAAGAGGCATTTCTCTGAAGATCTCTGCTGACTTGGGAAGAGTTTCGCTAGCGAACATGCCTGTCTTAAGTGGTGAGGATGATTGCTCGTGCGTAGTCTCGTTGCCTTTGCCGTTGTCGGTGTCGATTGAAACAGCTGAGAGCTCCTCGACCATGTTGTGTTGGTTGTTATCTTTGGGTACGGACTGGGCATCTGTATCGTGGGCAGAATCGATGGACTTGATTTCGAATCTGGGTTCAGTCTCGCGCTCGACTCTTGCTGGAGACAACAGTCAGTAAAATGTTCAGACCAAGAGAAGTGAGGTGTTGCCAACAGTAGAAGCTCTTTGACAAGTACAAATACAAGACAGTGTGATTGTGGAGTGAGTTGTAGAAGATCGGGAAAAGAGGAGAAGGCGGGATTATTTATAGAGATCTCTGGCCCAAAGTCGCAAATACCCCGAAGGATGAAGCAAGTTCTGTAGTCAGAGTGAAGGTTCTTATCGGCTGCTCCAGGAGAGTAAGGCATCCAGTAAACTTACTTTCAGGCCTTGTAATCTCGACTCTGAGCTGGAGGCCTCTGAGACTGCAGTTCAAGTGCCTCAAGAAGTCTTTTTCGGCTGCAATCTTAACTCATCATGACAAATAGTCTATGAAAGACTTCAGAGTCTTGGTGCCAGAATCAACCCTTACGTCCCTAAATCGTTCTTTGGAAAAAGCCCACTTCTGTGGCACTCAAAAAACAGCACGAGAGTGTCCACCCTGGAGAATCCCGGTCCAGGAAATGACACTTCTCGAGTGAACAGACTCTGTGCAGTAAAGGAGCGTCGTTCGCTTCGGTCACCGAAGCGAGAACACCATAGCCTTTGCTTTTGATAATGTATCAGACTGGAAAGGAGTTCTCGCTCCTGAAAATCTCGACCTAGAGCAGAAATCCCCTTGAATTTGATGTATGTGTGCAAGAGGAGAATGGTATTTCTGATAATGAAGCTGGAACTTCTCCTGACCGTAGTGGAGCAGGAGGTAGACTCTTCAAGCTGGAGTTTATTGATCCAGAACAGAAATACCATCATGCAAAGAGTGTAGGGAACGCGGGGGAACTCTTTGAAGGGTGGACTCCTTGTACAGAACTTATGAATTCTGGCCAATACAGTGTAGTGAGTCGAGAGGAGATATTTGGAGGAGTAGAGTGTTCGTACGTGTTCTCGGGGTTGCAAGAGCTTTATAGTATGTGCGTAAAAGGTATAATGAAAGAGTGTTTCTTACCTCTCTCCTCTTTCTCCTTCTTCCTCTCCTTCTGTGCTTGCTTTTGGAGCTTGTGCTCCTCCAGCTCCCTCTCCTCTCTCTCTTTCTTCTCTCTCTCCTCCTTCTTGTTCGCAGCCCTACGTGCTGCCTTCTCCCTGTTCTTATCCTCTCTTCCTCGCTTGATATTATCCATCTGTAGCACCGGAATTAGGGCGAGATTCAGGCTGGGAGCGTCTTCGAACCAAGCTCAAGACATTCATGAAGAATAATAGCTAGTCGCGGCAGGGAGACTTACGGCTTCTGAGTGCTGTGGTGATTGTGGAGGAGGAGGAGGTTGTTGTTGTTGTGGAGGAGAGAACGGGGTCGCGCCGCGGAAATTTGGAAAAGTAGAGGAGCGGGGCGGGAATTGATCTAGACTACAAATGGCGGACAAGGGCGGAATACTATGGAAGGCACTAAAGATCCTCGAGGGTAGGGACTTTAGCGGAGACGTGGGCTCGTTTTGATTTCTATGACGGCGGACCCTTACGGAAATGCTTGGGACCAGTATGCGCAACTCCGACATCGTGAGCCTCAAATCTCCCATCAAGATCTAGAGGTATTAGGCAACAAGACTTGCTTTTCAACACTTGAAGACATGGTAGTACATATCTACAAAGCTTGGGATCGGAGACCGAGATGCAAAATTTGATCGATCCGTGATTATGAGGAGTACATAATTCTCTATAAATGTACGTGTCTACAAGCAGGAACTTGCAAACCAAACAGACATACAAGTTTCATTCTGAATTATGGACTATCTAAACCAAAGCTATACAGCATAGGATATTCGAGACCCAAAAGCCATTGAAAAAGGTAGTACATTGAGAGAATTTTCGAGAGCAAGATGTCCGAAGCTGCTGACAGAGAATTTTACTGCAATTGTCCGCTTTTAAAAACGCATGTGCATCCTATGCAGTGTTCAGCACTCTTGCAAGATGAAACGTCTGCATCAAGATGGAATATGTTCTAGCCCATTTACTTGCTGCGATCATCTAACAACTATACCACCCCTATTCGATTGTGACCCCCAGTCTGCATTTGTTTCTGGGGCGTCACAAACCATCACTTCTGCATCAAAACCCCGTTAAACAGCAGTTCTAGATCATCTATTGATAAATACCACTTTTTACCGCAATGAACTCCGCCAGCCATTGGCAAGTGACGGGTCAAAAGTAAAAACTTGTTGTTTTTTGATCAATAGTCTAGAAGGATCAAGATGAGTGCACTATCAACACCACCCAGACGAGGGTGAACCAAGAACGACACATACTAACAATGCCTGTAGGTTCGTAAACTCAGCCATCGAAAGCGAGCGTTGGAGTCCCTTTTCCATGGGCTCCTGGAGAACTCTCTCGCTCTTCGACTTTTAATCCTAAGGTATATCAATTTTTAGTACTCTGGACCAATGAAGAATGCTCGAGGCCGAGGTCTGCAGAAGACGGTGATTCAGCAGCTGTTGTTGTGGTATCTGCGTGCGACAAGGCTTTGTTGCTGGTCATTTCGTCGTCTTCCCATTTGTATTATATAGGAAGAAGACTAGACAATGGAGAGAAATAGGAGTAAAGGGTGAGATGTAAACATCCGTTGATAGCATGTGCGATTTGCTTGGAGACATGCTCATGGCATGTCATTGGCTGTCTTCCATGTGTCAGTCTGGTGATAAGCAAAAGCGCGACATAGAAGCAAATCAGATTTTTGGAGACGAAAGCGATGTGGCCAGAAGCGATTCATTGGAGTTACCCGACGAATCCGGTGAACCAAGCTCATTCTTACGAACACATCGATACACAGGATAGGCCCGTATCTTCTTGGAATTATTTTCGAAAATTGCATTGGTACGTCCATCAGCTCGTTTTTTCTCCTTCGAAAGTAAACAGATCTGACGCCAGCATCTGGCCAACACACCATACATCACAACTCAAATCTAGCGACAAACAACATCAAGAACGACATGTTTGCCTCATCAGTCAAGACGCCTGGCTTGCGCGTCATTACCCGCGATAGTCGTTAGATTCTAGAAGCATTCCACATTACCTCCTACGAACAAGTTGACGACCTGAAACGTCCTCCGACAATTCTAGCATATTGTGGTCTACAAGGAGAAGGGACACGATGGGGGGGGGGGGGGGGGGGGGGGGGAAAGGGTCGGAGACAAAGAGGAGGTAGGGAGGGGAAAATATGACCATAACAAAGATATGAGAGGGTCGATACTTTGTTACAAACTCAGCGAGAGGTATTGGCTGGTAGGATGGACACAATCAAGACGGGATAAAGAGAAAGGAGGATGGAAAAAGGGAATGGATATTCCGGGACGTTGAGTTGCTACCGATACCCAATCGCGCTCTATGCTCCACCTGATTCTGTCTCTGGGGACGTCTTGATACAAATCTCCTTACAAAATCAAGGTCGGCACCATCAATTTTCACTTGCGGAAATGGAGCTACTTGCACTGAATTGAAGCCTTGGTCATTTTAGAAGACGCGCGAACGGGTCTTTAGCTATACAAAGCCAACTATGTTTACATTTCAAGCCTTCCATTTCAAGCCTTCCATTTCAAGCCTTCCATTTCAAGCCTTCCATTTCAAGCTTCCTGGCTCTTCATGTACTTGACAATATTGGGGACATCTTCGATCACCGTCAGACCAGTAGGAGTCCATCCCAGCCGCTCCTTCGTCTTTGCGCTGGAGGCCGGATTGTCAGCCCCAGCACCAAACACAAACCATCCAAAATGATCCTCCACTTTCTCTGTTGAGATGCTGACAACAGGAATGTTCAACTGCTTCCCGACCTCCGCGGCAATGTCTTTCAGCATCACACTTTCCTCTCCTACAGCATGGAAGATGGACCCAGGCTTGGCTTTCTCCATTGCCAGACGAAACAGCTTAGCAGCATCATCTCGATGGCCAGCGCACCAACGATTCTGACCGTCCCCAACGTACGCGGAGACACCCTTCTGCAAAGCAACACTGACGAATGGGCCCATGAAGCCTGACTGTCCATAACCATGGGTTGTAGGTGGAAGACGCACAACGCTGGCACGCACACCTTGCTTGGCAAAGTGGAGACACACTGGCTCTGAAGCGCCTCGGGCTGCACCCATGGGGTTGGTCATATCAGGCCCATCGTCCTCATCACCCAATTTGCCCTTTTCCAACATCATGGTCCCGGAGGTGATGACCAAAGCACGATCGCCACCAGCGGCAGCTAAGACTGAACCCATTGCAGTGATGGCAGCCCGGTCTGTAGCACAGGAGCCCACGAAATCAGTAAAGTTGTGGACGAAAGCTAGATGGATAACGGCATCACACTGAGAAGCGCCTTTCTTGAGGACCTCCAAGTCCTCGATGGTACCATTCACGGCCTCCGCCCCTTGACTTTTCAGTTGCTCCACTCCTTTGTCACTGCGAGTTAGACCGAGGACCGTATGTCCTGCAGAAAGCAGTTCTTTCACCACAGCTTCACCAACAAAGCCAGTCGAACCTGTAACGAAGACGCGCATGATGGAAGACGAATTCGACTTAGGGGCAATGAAATAGACAAATGAATTTCGAATCGATATCAGGATCTTGATAGATTTTCAGATGAGAGATTTCCGTTTTGCTCCCTCGATTAGCAGCAGACTTGCATGCAACTTATATATTCTGTCGCTTGAATGCAGCCTCTAGTAGTCGCGGACTTTACGTGAGGCTTGATGTGCAGCTACACAATCTACCTCGAAGGATTGGCCAAACATATCCGGATCAACATCTACTCAGTTGAAATGAACTTTGGGAGGCGAACTTCGAACATCATTGAAGTCAATTCCAGCCAATCACCAGAGTCTCAATCCGAATGGAGGTAAGTGGGGCCCACTAAACCAAGTCAAGGACTAGCTTTCGTATTCTTCGCGGGTCGGAGATAAGGGAGATAGAATTTGGCCCGTCTCTTATAGGATCACTCAAACTGACAATGGCCTGCTCTTTTACTTTGGCACCCAACTAGCCCTTCTCCAAGGACTAACTATGGTTTCTGGCGATCTACCAGTCGAGAAGAAGCAGCCATGTAAGCGCAAGTCCCGATTTGGCTGTCGAAACTGCAAATTGAGGAAATTGAAGGTAAGGTAAACTATTCTCCACCCGCTGCAGATCGTCAATAAACTAAATTGAAGCGATCTAGTGTGACGAAACGAAGCCACATTGCGTGAAATGTCATACCTATGGGCTCCAATGCAACTTCGGGTTTGCTGTACCCGATCTCCAGCTGCTCTCTGAAGTACGAACGAAGCAAGAAGTAGTAAGACGATTTGAATTGTCGTCACCAAGGGCGACTATCAGCAACGCCATATGGACCAATGATACATCAACATATTTCATGCTAGATCTGCAGGATCAAGAGCTTTTCAACCGGTTTCGATACCGTACCCTATACTCTCTTGGTGGCCCTGAGATGGTAGCAATCTATGAAAATCATATGTTGGCAGTGTGTTTCGCTGTAAGTACAAGACCTTGAGGGATTGTTCTCCTATGGAACACACAGAAGTCAACTTTGAACCTCGCTGATGCGTGCTATAGCGTCCATTCTTGATGCATGGTACACTGGCCGTGACAGCCGTGCATGATCGTTATCTTGGAATATCGGCAACCCGTCGTCGCTCATTACGAGAATCCTATCACTGGTCTCAATGCACGGTTATGTTCAATAAATGGTTGAGCCAACCTATCAAGGAAGAAAACAAAGATCCTATTTGGGCTACAGCTGGGATTCTTGGTATCCTGACCTTCTCGTCCATCAATGCTTGTCTGTCAGAAGAAGTATGGCCTCTCGGAGCATCCGACTCTTCTGATCTGGAGTGGTTACGACTTGGGACTGGCAAGATGGCACTATGGCATGTGGTGAATCCCTTACGGCCTGAAAGTGTGTTCCGCACCATGTCCGAGACCTTCTCACGAATGCGTCAACCATTGCCTGCAAGAGGCACAGAGGGAGTATCCGTCGAGTTGTTGCAACTATGTGGAATTGATGAGTCGTCCACTGGAGATAATAATCCTTACTTCACAGTTGCTCATAGCCTCTCTCGGCTTTTGGAGGTTCCGAAGAATGATATTTCGCTGGGGCCAGTCATGATGATCTTGAGGCACATGCATAATGATTTTGGGTCCTGCTTGAAGAGAAAGGACCCAGTAGCGCTTTTGCTATTATGCTTGTGGTACACCAGAGCCCGTGAAAGTAAATGGTGGATTGATCTGCGCGCTAGGCATGAGCTTCCGGCGATTTGTGCCTATTTACAACGAAATCACAAGGATAATAAGGCCATCCTGGCACTTATACCTTGGAGGAAATGAAAACACTCGTGTAACATATGCTGCTAAAAACAGTACACGCCCTCCTCGAGGCTCGGTGATTATCGAATGTCCGTCGAGAACTCCTATCCCGCTACTATTCTTTCGAATTTCTTCCTTCAATTTTGTTTCATAAAAACTTTGAGTGAAATAGAGTTCAAAGCAGGGCAGTCAGCCAGCCTGGGTAGGTTAACAACAAAAACGCCAAATTCTCTGTCACTCGTGATGTCACTGTCCTTGTCACTGTCCTTGTCATGCGTTGCTGAAGACCAAAGAAAAATCTTGCAGACTTCACCAGTGAGGCAGATATGCCAGAGGACTCTTCCTCCTTGGTGCATCCTCAGATACAGCGAAGCGAATGCTCACCCTGTTCGAAATCCAGGGGAATCTCGTCTAAATATTAACCGAAACTAGACGATATCCCCTATTGATTCATACCAAGGTACGGAGTAGATATTCACAAATGCTCTGTACCGCCTGATTAGGACAAAAGATGATAATGAAAGAAATGCCAGACTTGGAATTGTGGGACTTCAATGAAGAAAGTAGACAGAACGCTTCTACTAGCATATGCACGTGACGGAAGAGAAAAAGCCAAGTATTTGGAATGAGGCAGTCTTGTGCTGTTTCCCTCCGTGTTCAGAAATCTATCTCTCTCTAAAGCTTTAAAGGGCAAGAAATCACAGCACAAGCACATTTCTTTCACTCCTCCTTTCTGTGATCAAGTGCCTTCTCCTCCAGCTGCGTCTCTTCCTAGGTCCAACAGCGAGTGCCTTCATTTGGATTAGTCAACTGCTTTTGATGCTGAATATCAGGAATCTAAGAGCCGCGCTGAAGCTTAGTGTAATGAGGATCGGCAGGGACGTCTTAAAGAAGGACACTCTGCATTGCAGAACAATGTCTCAATCAATCCATCCTACATTACCAGTCAGCTTTTGACCACTCTTCACACATCCTGTTAGTGATTTCAATGCCTGACTTGCAGGCAGAACATCCACATGTGAAGTTCCAGAGATCTCTGGTACATTTTATCCTCTCCTCAGTAGTCCCAATGGTGTCAAAATATGGAATGGTAATCTCCTCCCCTTCCTCGATCTTCCGAATGACCGTGATGGTGATTGTAGCTTCGTCTTCAATCGCCCAGAACGCATTAGGCAAGCAGGCATGGTTGAAGTTGGATGCTTGATGGTAGACGTACGAGCCGTTCTTGTGAGCGAACGCGTTGATGTGCCAGATCTTGGTGATTCGAGTCTCATTGCAGCGTGCGGGATCCGTACAGCAGCATGTTCCGTGAAGGGTCAGGAATCGAGCAGAATCCGAGTTATCCAGAGCATTGTAGGCATCCACCTTACTTGCGTCGCTTTTGCCGGCGCGACAAAGTGGCTGCTCTTTGAGGATGATTGCGCCAGGCAGGAGGGTCTTCCGCGCAAAGACTCCCTTTCCGTAATCTGCGATCGGGTGGTTCTTGATCTGGAAGAATTCGTTTGACATGGCTACCCTACTGTCAGAACTCATTATCTAGACTTGGAACAGAATGAAGAGCTATTACCTGGTTGTGATATAGCGACTGATTTTCTTCGATGTGGTTCGTGGTCATAGAAGGCTGAGATCGTGGACTTTTTGGACGTTTGTTTACTTTGATGCATAAAGGGTCTTCGCTTGTTCAAGAACATAGGAGACATTTAAAGATTTCCGCCTTAACTACACCCCTTATTGGCAGCCTGTAAACTCCCTCCCAATTCGAGTTCTGCCTTACGAACATGGGGACAAAAGTCCGTGCGTTCAGGGCATCAGAATCATGAATTTTATTAATTAATTAGCTGTAGACCAGCCACATCGCTTAATTAAGTCGTGTACCCAGAAGTCCTGCTGCTCAATAAGCCCATTGATCCATTCCTGAGGAATTTTGTCCCATTCTTCTAATACTGCTACAACCATTTGAACCTCAGTTGTTGGCTGCCTTAGGCGCCTATAGAGAGCTTGTTTTATTCTCCTCCAGCACTTCTCAATAGGATTCATATCAGGGCTAACTGCAGGATGGGGGAATAGAGTATTACCCATAGAAGTACGCCAAGTAGCACAAATATTGCTAGTAGTCTTGTGGCCGTGAGCAGAGTTGCCGTCTTC
>NW_017263590.1:98672-197018 GCF_001500285.1 Mollisia scopiformis
TGTGCTGTCTCCTAGGTGGTAGTAGCCCTGGAGCTGTTGCAGGCCTATTTTAGCGAATTTGAAGAGCCGGCGTATGCCCTCTTTGTGCTTGGTTCTGATCTCTGCACCTGGGAGACGTGGAGACATAGGTGGAGTGGTAAAAGGATCCATAATGGTGGAGTTGTTGATAGTTTAGTCCTAATGTGAAGAGTTTTAATTTCGAGGTTCTACAGCCTGAACGCACGGACTTTTGTCCCCATGTTCGTTACTCAAGTTGCTGTTCTTGGCTCTGGATTCTTAACTTTCCTGAATCTAGCTTGTCTTTGCACAATATTGTAGTTTTTCATTTAATTCAAATCATCTTCCACGTACATCACCAAGTTCTCCACATTCTCAACTTTCAAGTTTCCACCCTCCATAGCAAGGAGTCCAGTGAACTGAACTTGGCACTCTAGATGACTTGACATCAATTTCATTGTCGTCAAACCCACCCTTTTATGTTTCAAAATTGTCCATCCTATGGCTTGCATGGAATTTTTATCAATGAGTTGTAGTTGCATCAATACCCACAGATTATGGATATTCAAGACCGTGCTGAAGGAGATCTAGAATGATCTGGATGCTCACCACTCTTGTGGAGGATCTCGTGACTTAGTGATTTCCAAGCGTGAAAATAAGCTATGGGAACAGTATACCGAAAGTCATTAATGCAGATCTCAAAATTTCTTGCAGGTGGTCATGTCTAAAAAGTTTCTCACAGAGAAAATTTGCATCAAGACTCGCTTTCCGCATAGTCACGTGATATGCTTGTAAAATCATGATGCGACCCTTTCATTCTCTCTCACACATGTAAATCAGATCCCATCTGTCTCCCATAATCACTCCACATCCCCAAAGACCTCTTCGAGTTGAGAGTTCCATTTCCATCTACTCAGCCATCTCAACAGTTCTCATAAACCTATCAAACTCGGCAAATACATCAGTCATTGGATGAACAATACTTGTGACGTATTCCACAAAGCCCTTGAGGCGACCAGTCTCAAGTCTGATGGCATATTCTTGCATGGTGACAGCAAATCGCTTCCGCTCATCCATCAGCTCCTGAACTGGAGTTGTGGCAACTTCCTCTGTCGATAAGGCGATAGATGCCATCGAATCTTCGAGGTCCTGTGTGGAGACCTGTGGGGTATTCGGTGGAGGCGTTGCTTTCGAATTGACTTCTCTGCCTAGAGGAATCTCGAATACGGGGTCACATGACGATACCCCGCTTGCCAATGCTAGCATATTGAGTTTCGAGGACAACGAGGGGCATGTCTTGCTGAGAAGTTTGTTGAGAGTACCTTCGGCTTGATGAAGTCGCTCAATCTGATCGCTGGTTGTGGGGATGCCATGTGAGGTCTCTCCATCGGCCAAAATGGTCTGGACCTCCTCTAACATCTTCGCAGCGTCTCTCTGGACGATCTCAATCTTGAGATCTGGGTGACAGAGAGAGAAAAAGTCTTCATGAGGTGGACTCGATGAGGCGGATTGAGATGGACTGGAATCTGAGTCTTTTTCGACATTCTTCTCCTCGAAATCCGATTCGGAACCGAACCTTTGGACGCCAACTTGGGGCTCGTCTTCGCTTGGTGGTGGCATCTGAGTTTCAGTGAAGTTGAATCATCCGCTGAATCAGAACAGGCTGTGAAGGTGGCCGGCGATCGATTTATATGTATCACTACTCTTCAAATCAGTTTGCATTTGCAATGTGCGTTGTCGATAGCATTCGGGCTTTCAATGAGACATTGAGATGTATACAGATGCTCTTTCATTTCATACATTATATGAAAGCAGGAGATACTATCTTATGTACCACACTGCCGATGCTGACAGTGCATGATGAAAGGACGTTTCGCGCACTGAAAGGATATGGGATCTCAGCTCCGCTCCTCTACTTCTCTTGGGGTTTGCATGCAGATTTTGATGTTGGTGGCATGCGGCATAAATAAGAGACAATTGAGCAAACTTGTGAGATGTGAAAGAAAGAAACCTAATAACCCAGCAAACTATTCCGCACAAAGAGCTACTGCACTCAGCCACAAATGTCTATTGGAAGGTTTATCGCATCGTTGTCCTCTTGTTGTATTTCCGACTGGCTTTGACTCCGTTTCAACCTAATAACACTTTGGCCTGAAAGCGCCATTCGTATATTCTTTCATTGCTCTCTCAAGTTCCGATGATCCTTAGCTAGAATCAGCGCCCCTTCCATTGCAGCCACACAGCCGTTTCACTTCCAAAGAACCCTTTCTTCTTTCCCCAATACCAGCACTTCTCATCATGCCTCTTGAACCAATGCTGTAAGAACTTCTCCTGCGTCTTAAAGTCTGCCCCGGCTTTGACACAATCAGAAAGAGGACACCTCGTATGCGGAACGCGTTCAAGATGTTTCTTCCATCCCCCTCTTGCTAGGCAGGCTTGATGCTCCCAGCATTTCTCGGGGAACTGGTCATCGTGCGAGAGGGGAGGGTGTGGTATACCGCAACAGATGCAGTTCACTTCTGTTGGAGAAAATAAGG
Source organism: Mollisia scopiformis (assembly GCF_001500285.1). Taxonomy (NCBI): domain Eukaryota; kingdom Fungi; phylum Ascomycota; class Leotiomycetes; order Helotiales; family Mollisiaceae; genus Mollisia; species Mollisia scopiformis. The sequence continues at coordinate 101,207 of NW_017263590.1, forward strand.
GTGTGGTTGCGCTGCCATATTCAGTCGGAGAAAAATCGAAGGAGACGTCAAAATCGGCCACCACTGTGGACGTATTCGAGCTCGAAGCGTCTGTCGGCTTGCCTGATTTGACAGGTCCGCTGTTCGTACTCTTGCCATTGATCGAGGCTTCTGAAACTCGACGTCTGTGTGCATTGGACAGTCGTAGAGGACGTTTGAGACTTGCATCCTTCCCCGGCTGTCGATCCGATCGGAAGTCCTCGATCTCATCAGACTCAAATCGAGTCTCTGAGGCATCGCTGTTGACTGCTGATATAGCGGAATCACATCTTTGATCATTCCCCATGTTGTCACCATCGAACGGTATTAAGCTGATTGCACTTGGACTTGTCATGGGTGTGAGTACGGACGATATATAAGATTGGCGGCTCCGAAGCTTGTGAATCATTCAAAGTTTCGGCAACCGCTCCAGCACACATTTGAAATCAAAGGCACAATGATGACGCTCGTTTGCGCAAGCAGCCGTAGTTTGTACAACCGCACCATAAACCAGCCGCGATAAGAAGCGGTGTCAAGGCAAATTCTCCGGACTGCAGCCAATGTTGTCCAAAGACCAGACCTTCATTGGTGCAAATCCATCCACAATTCTGTCATCTACAGGCTGAGCAAATTCTGACAGAAATCTCAGCATCCATTGGTCTAGTCGAAATGACTCGTCCATCGAGTTTCGACAAGCCTTGTGAAATGCTTGTAACCTGGTAAAGCATATGTCGAGCGTCGGCCAGTACATTCTCAGCTGACTCAGAATCTCGAAATTCCTTTCCAATCTCTGCCTTGCTGCGACGATCTGTGCTTCTTTGTCGCTGAAGAGGAGGGTATGAATCTGTACTGTTGATGCGATAACGAGGATGTGACCACACATGGTGTATTGCACATCGCAGTTAGGCACCGAGTGAGACGCATAAATGATTTCGCAGAGTGACTTGGCGTATGCTTTGCATTTGTTCGCATAAAAGTGAGCACTCAGAACAGTGCTATGGCAATCGCCGTGAAGAAATTGGTAGAAGAGCAGTTGGCCGAAATGATAATAACCGAGATATACAGCCACAAACATGCGTCCAAGGCCTTGAGATGCAAATCGCTGAACGTTACTTAAGGTGTCATGCATGAAGGGTGGCAGACTAGCGTGCCATCCATCGAGCTGATTGCTTAAATCCATGACTTCGTTTTCAAGGATGGCACCAGATGTGGCGCCTGATACGGTTCGCTCGTTCAATGAATTGATTTCCAGCAGAATACGACTGAGCTTGATCATCTCAGCCAGAAGGGAGGAAGAAGCGGTTGTTGTATTATTGGCGAAAGATGGCGGAGGAGGATCTCCGTCCTTGAGACTTAGGAATCCAACATCGTCCATAGGAAGTGGCATCTCTTCCAGTGTTGGCATCTGTCTTGGAAGTCTCACTCCTGTTGAAGACCAAACATCTATCATGCACAAAGACCACCACACTGTGCTCCGTTAACCAGAATCACGTGGGATGAGGTGCTCAAGACTGACCTCGTACGTTGACTTCGCGCTCTACTGCACCAGAAGTTGGCTTGTAGGCAAGATCCAGAAGGTTCGCGATCCGACAAGCGACGCAGTAATATACTGATTATGCGTGCGCCTCACCACGGGTGATGCTGAATGCACCTAGAAGCACGCAAGCTTGAACAGTGGACAACGACACATCTCTAAGATTGAGCAGACGACTGCTTTCTCTTGCAAAGTCATCACTTCTTTCTCTTGGATTGATGCTTGAGAAGAAGGAATTAGTCGAAAATCTGACATGTAGTTAGACACAGGCAATGCATGAAGCGGAAGCGGGGTAGTGACCTTGCAGATAGTGCCAGCATAGCAAGAACTATGACAGGCGAAGCAACACCCTTTTCAACATCTTCAATCATACTCGGTCGATGGAACAGAGAATGAAATTGGTCGTGAATAAAGTCGAAATATAAGTTGACAAGCTCAAGACATATTGGAAGTGGAGGAAGTGCGTCTTGAAATGATTGACTTGATTGAGCTGCGATATCTCGAAGCTGTAATCCACTTGATACAATTGATTTATTGTTCTTTGAGCTTGGTAAAGTGGTGGAGGTGTCTCTCGTACACTGTATGCCACGCTCTGAGCAATAGTTGCAAGGAGCCCCAAAATGCGGGGTATCACATTTTCGTCGGCGAGATCTGATCACAATTGGAATTAGCCAAGGAGTACGCCGAAGAATAATTAACAGAGATCAATGATAATGGACTATTGCGCGTCCACGTATCTTGAGAAATGGGTTCGGGAACTTGTATCTCTTCAGGAGAAGGAAAGAGGGGGAATCTTACCGACATGCTTGACAAGCTGTAGACACCCTCATCTTGAGCCGTCAGCAACACCACTATATATACAGATGGGCCTTAAGGAGTTAGTCTTAACTGAAAGTGGTCCGAGGTAAATGGGCTGATATTGTCTGAAGTGCACGAGGACAGAAGAGAGGTCGAGGGTCAGAAGTTTTAGATGATGCCGCTTTTAAGATATTTACTAGATCACGTGGCAGTGCCCAACCAGCCTCACGTCTTCCCCAACATCCAGCTCAAGTCCGGAAATGCAGGCAATGGTTGACAAGAATTGGAACTTCTTAGGTCTATCAATTCTATTGGCTATCTACGTATCCATATGATCATATCAAAAGATAGTCACAATTCCTCTTTAGCATGCACCTTCCTCTTTCCTCCGTTTCCGACACTCCTCAACCTATACATCTCCGCAGAATGCCGCTTCACCTTCGCAGAAAATGATCCACCAGCTGAGATCTTGTCAACATTCTTACCCAACAGTCTTGGATCACTCCTCTTCAGCCCATCCTTGTACGATACCTCGGTCGAGTTGTACCAATTGGCTTCCTTGAACAAGCGTTCAAGCTTGTCCACGGGCGCATCAAGAATCTTCTGAGCGAGTTTATTGTCCATGCGATTTGCCCAAAGGTCATAGACTTCCCAGTCTCCGTTGACTTGGGGAGCGGATCCCTCGGGACCATCATGAAGAAAGATCTCTTCAAGACTGGCACTGATGTGAGCATCCTCTCCAGCAGCGTTGAGCAGGATGACAACTTGGTCTCCACCATAGAGAGAGCCACTCCATACTTGTATCTCACCAACACCATACTTGTCTTTGGCAGCATTAACTTCTCGTCGCACACGAGCCACTGAGCGTCCTTCGGGATCTTGACTGACAGCAATGACAGCTGGATTGTTGAGAATAGTGAGGGCGGAGGCCGAGAGAGTTCGAAGATCGTTACCCATTAGTAAGGGTGACTTGAGCGCGGCCCACATGGAGAAGTGTGCTTTATACTGAGTCGAGACGTCAGTAGGTATCTTTTTATAATGTCACGTTGCAGAAATATTACCTCCTCGTCGGTCATTCCTCCATTTCCAACTTCCAGCATGTCCAAATCATTCATCCTCCAGGCTGGCCACGATCAGAATACGGAGCGACCTTGTTAATGATGTTCAAGACGGAACAATGCGAACCAGGAGCCACGCAGAGTGGGTTCGACGGGTCAGTACAAGAGCAGAGGTCATCTGGGCGTGTGAAGGAGTCGTATATATCACCAGACATCCTCCAAGAATTGGCAATGGACATTCCCCACTTCACTTGTTAGCAGAGCACCAAAAGCTAGCTTCGTTGGTTTGTGCTTACAGTATGGGTGTAGTCTTCGCCCCAATTACATAGGCTGTACAGCATTGGCCTTCCAGTTCCATTGATTGCATCCCACATAACCTTGTATCGATCGAAGGATATTTTGGGTGTACCGAAGCGTCCCATATGATAGCAGTTGTCGTACTTGAGGTAGTCAACGCCCCAGTTTGCAAAGCTCTTCGCATCATTGTCTTCCCAGTCAAGAGAACCTTCTGCACGTATGTCAGACATCTGAGTCGATGCTGCGTGTAGTCTACTCACCATAGCGAGCGCAGGTCATTTCTCCAGCGCTGGAATACATGCCGAACAGAAGTCCTTGGCGATGTATCTCGTCTGCTACAGCAGCCATTCCACTTGGGAACTTCTCCAGGTCATCTTTCAGGAAGCCATCTTCATCTCTCCCATCAGACCAGCAATCATCCAGCACAACATAGTTGTATCCGACATCTCGCAGACCAGAATCGACCAGCTTCTTGGACGTATCGAGGAGGAGGGATTCGGAAACATCGCAGCCGAGAGCGTTCCAATTGTTCTGTTGCTGTTAGTATGATACTCTCATAGCAGATCCATGGTGTTTGATTTACCCATCCCATCTGAGGAGTTCTTGCAAGCCCATTATTGACACTGATAGCCTGGCCAGTGAAAAGGGCGAGAACCAAAGCAAGGTGCATGGTGCTAGCCATGGGTGCTGGGGCAGAAGGGGAAATCTATGATTTGGATGATGGTGTACAATATTCGAATAGTATGAGGGAATCTGGTCCAAAAGAAAATACGGCGAGGAGTGTGGCTGCAGCTATGAAAGGAGGGGAGTACGTTTGAAATACTTCCCAACTTACACTACTCCGGCGACATGGTGTCCCAATAACAGTGGGATAACGAAGAAACTCTGGGCATAGGGAGTCATGCACCATCTCGTGGTTGTCAATATCCATCTGCCCCGCATCTGATGCCCCGAAGGTACATCTCATACTTCCCCAGGTGGGGGACAAGCGGAGTTCAGCATTTCCCATTGGATCCGATTCCCGACGACAGGAACGTGGCGGCGGTATTGAACAACATGTCTAGCTTGGCACGTTCCTCGAGGCGTTCAGATTCCAACGAGGCGTATCAAAAGGTCGTGGAGCTCTGCAAGAACTGAGGGGTTGCAGCGGAATTGAGAACGTTTCATTCGACGGGATTTCCGCCCTGGTCTTCGTGTCTTCTGGAATGGTGCTTCTCCTGGATCATGCGGAGCCATACGAATGGTTTGATCAGATAACTCCAATAGACTGGCCAGCTGGAGTTCAGCCAGAACGCCTTCTTTCGCATGAGGATGAGGAATCTTGATCTGGGTCGGCGTTCGACGGGTAGCACTCAGTAGCGGCGGACTTCATCTCTGGCAGCGGAGTTGCACCATTTCAATTGGTCTTCAACCCTGCCAAGACTTACGAATGACCGACGCAACATGAGGGGACCAAGATTTCTTGCTTTGAATGAAGGGTGAAGCACACCTCAATTAAGCTCACTAAGTCTATCCCCCAATCATCTACGATGGAACTTTGCTTCGATAGGGAATAGACCCAGATGCTTGGGCCATCCCCAATATTGGGGAAGCTTGTCATGACGCCGCTAGGGCGAGGGTCTCCCCAGATTCTCAGCGAGAAATTGTACGGGAAAAAGAGGGGCACAAGTGTCGCCGGCGCCAAGTCGAGAACTGTCTGGCGGGGCAACTCGTACCCAACCTCAAGTGACGGTGACTATATACATTCCGACAATGGAATTAGTATATAACTATGTTGCTCGTCCCACCATCTCAAGGCCTCACTCCTCATCAGAGCATCGACTTCATTGATCTTCTTCCATCTCTCATTATCTGAGCACCTTGCATTCATCACACTTTCACAATGGAGAAGAACTTTGTCGACCTCACAAAGGAGGTAACTCCTTCTCGCCTCGAACTCGAAGATGTCAACCTCGACCTGAAGATGCAAGGTTCCAACCTCAATCTTGCAGCGAAGGACGGCACTGATCTCGAACATCACCTTGCTCCATGGCAAGCAATTAAGGCATACCCTATGGCTATCTTCTGGGCCGTCCTCGTTTCCATGTGTGTCGTTATGGAAGGCTACGATACCATTCTCATCGGTAACTTTTACGCTTACCCTACCTTCGCCAAGAAGTACGGTACTTATTTCCCAGGGGTCGGCTATCAACTGACAGCTGCATGGCAAGCCGGTCTCGGCAATGCATCAGGTGTTGGTGCGTTCTTTGGTGTTTTGCTTAATGGTTACCTCGTGGGTGTCTTTGGTCAGAAGCGTGTTCTTCTCGGATCTCTCATCGCCCTCTCCGGACTTATCTTCATCACTTTCTTCGCCCCAAACATCATCGCCTTAACTATTGGAGAGGTGCTTTGCGGTCTGCCATGGGGCGTCTTTGCATCTGCGGCTCCTGCATATGCCTCCGAGGTTTTGCCTTTGTCTCTCAGAGTCTACTTGACCAGTTACACTAATATGGTACGTCTCGAGACATGAATGACCTGACTCTCACTAACATTTCTCAGTGTTTCATTATCGGTCAACTCATCGCTGCCGGAGTACTTGACGGATGTCTGAGCATTACCAATGAATGGTCTTACAGAATTCCCTTCGGTAAGTCACATGCTCACCGACTTCAGTCGGCTTATGTACTGACTAGCTCTTAGCAATTCAATGGACTTGGCCTGCTTTCCTCTTCCCAATCCTTCTCTTTGCCCCTGAATCTCCATGGCACTTGGTTCGGAAAGGCCGCCTCGACGAAGCCGAGCACTCTCTGAAGCGTCTCGTCCGCGCTTCTTCTGGCATCGACACCAAGCACACTCTTGCCGTCATCGTTCATACCAACAATCTCGAGGGAGAGCTTTCCACAGGTACCGCTTACGTCGATTGCTTCAAGGGTCCCGAGCTCCGTCGAACTGAAATTGCATGCGTGGCTTTTGCAGGCCAGATTCTGTCTGGCTCATCATTCGCCTACAACTCGACATACTTCTTCCAACAAGTTGGTCTCAACACTTCAACCACCTACAAGCTGAACACTGGTGGGACTGCAATGGCACTTTTCGGAACATTGGTCGCTTGGTTCGCTCTCATGCCATACCTTGGTCGCCGCACCATTTACCTATGGGGCATGTTCACCATGTCAGCAATCCTCTTCACGATCGGTGTCTTGAACGTCAAGACCAACGAGCACGGAATCGGGATGACGCAAGCTGTTCTCACTCTCCTCTGGACTCTCACTTTTCAATTGTCGGCTGGACAGCTTGGCTGGGCTCTACCTGCTGAGATGGGATCTACTCGACTCCGTCAGAAGACCGTTTGTCTCGCTCGTAACGCTTATTATATCATCTCACTCATCTCTGGTGTCCTGGAGCCATACTTCATGAACCCAACTGAGTGGAACTTGAAAGGTTATACGGGATTCATCTGGAGTGCGACGGCTTTTGCGACTTTTGTTTGGGCTTATTATCGTCTGCCTGAGACGAAGGGACGAACGTTTGAGGATCTTGATATCTTGTTCGCGAAGAAGGTTCCTGCTAGAAAGTTCAAGGGGTATCAGGTTGATGCTTTTGAGGGTGCCGATCCTGTTGATGTCGCACGGAAGGTTTCCGAGGCTGGGATGCTATGATCCGTATACTTGGGTGTATCTTATTTCAGATCTTCAGAAGCGATGCTCGAATATGGTAGAACACGAAATATGAACAAATGATCTATACTTAGTACATATATAATTGTCCAAGTAATAATCCACGAGCTCCAGAAAATTCAAACCCTTGTTGAAGATGCGTTTTATTTCCATGCTTATGCTCACAAATACAATGAATAACATGCCCCCAACCATCCACAACATCAACCTTTCAAAAAAGCCCCATAATAAGTATCCAACCACCTCACACACTCCATCTCACTCCCCACCTGATGACTCTTCCACCTCCCAATACTCCCCACATACCCATCAGGCCTCACATTAATAACAGCAACCTCACTCTCCATCAACGGCCCCAACCACTTCTCCGTACAGCTCGGCATCCGCATCAGATTATCGAGATAGAACGTCCACCTACTATCCTGCAGCACCTGCGGCAGATCCGCGATCTCGACCCGCGCTTTCGGCATCGTGGTCACGATCGCGTAGGTGAAGATCTTGGAGACGGGCGTGTAGCGCGCGGGTTGCATGAACATGTCTATTTCCGTAGCTGGGGGAGCGAGATCTGCGTACGAGGCAGCAGCAGCGGCGGAGGCTCGACCGAGGACGGTGCGTTCGGAGGCTACTTCTTGGCAGACGTGGGAGAGGAAGGCGGAGGCGGTTTTGACGTTGTGGGTGAAGAAGAAGAGGCGGAATTGGCCCAGCATGGGGATGTCGAGTTGGAGGTTTATGGGGTTGGCGTCGACGTAACGGGAGACTTTGGCGGGGACGAGCAGGCAGCCGGGTGAGAGGCCACCTCGGGGAAGCTTGTCGGGGAGGTTGAGGAGGTTGTAGGAGTATTCTGCTCCGACTCCGGAGATGAAACGGATGTTCTTGGCGAAGTTTTCGGCGAGGAGCTTGGGATCTCCTGCTGCGAAGGCGTTGGCGTGGCCATAGTCGAAGTCAATGAGATCTTGAGCGATCTTTCGTCGCTCTTGCTCGTAGGTTGATAGGAGGTTGGGCGAAGCGAGACCTCGGACCACGAGGTTGAGTTTCCAGGAAAGATTGAAAGCGTCGTGCATGCTGACATTCATACCTTGAGCAGCTTTTGGCGAATGTGAATGCGCGGCCTGAGATAATCAGTGGAAGTTCTACCATGTAACTTGGGGCACGTACGTCTCCAGCAATGAAAACCCTTTCAGAATCATCGGAAAATCGCTTAGCGACACGCTGTCCAACCTTGTAAATACCAAACCATTCTATTGAAGTCAGCAACTGAGTGAGTGTTCACAGCAAGATTCTACATACCGACAGTCTTCCATGACAGCTTGAATGGTTTCATGATTTCTTTTGCTCTTTGCATCACGAATTCTTCTGTCGCTGCTTCGTTCGACAGGGGTGCTGTTCCAGGGTGGAGCTCAATGTACAGTCTTGTCATATTCTTCTCTCGAGGTATACACAAGATCGAACCTTCGGTTTCAGAATGAATAACTGCTTTACTCCACAAGTCTGGGAAATCGGTATCAATTACACCTTGGAAATTGTTAGTGAAGCTCATCTCAAAGTGGGGTTAATCCTCACCATCCAATACTCCCCATGCAGATTTCGTGTTTTCACCCTCAAACTCAGAAAGAAGCATTGATTTCCGCACTCTTGAATGAGCACCATCGCATCCAACCATATAACGACCTTTGACAGTCTTTGTTTGACCAGTTTCAATGTCGTCGTACTCAACTTGAACTCCGACCTTTTCAGGTGTGGAATATCGAGTAAACTGGCTGCTTCTCATCACCTCCACACCTCGGACTGATAAATCATCAAGGAACACTTCTTCAACCATTCCTTGATGAACAAGCAGAATGAACGGATCTTGGACATCAACCACTCCTGGTGGATAATGTATCTCGCGTCCTATCCGACGAAGCGGACTCGCCGCTGATCCACTCTATTCTAAATGAGTATGAATTCTTTCCTTTTCATACTCAGCAAGAACTTACCCAGAAGCAAATGTCATAGATTCTCGCGCCTCTTCTTAATAATGGATCGGCCAGACCAAGCTGCTTGAAAGTTTCAATGGTCTTTGGTTGAAGACCATCGGCTCGCCCAGTGGACGTCTTATCAGGCCGATCATCAAGAATTTTCGTCTTGATTCCAAAACGCACCAAGTTCGACCTGATCAATCGAGTTAGTACTACTCTACAAACCTCATCTTATTGAGTTAATGATTACTCACGCCAACATCAAACCTGCTGGACCTGCCCCGATTACGAGCACGTGATTCTCATCACTCCCATTCATCATATCGTTGTGATGGACACCATTGCCATTGGTGGTGACAGGCTCATCACGAAAGCCTTCATTATCCATCCCAGGCGACATGTCCACGTGATAGCGCCACAGATAAGGGCAGAGCAGGGCAGGCAAGTAGCGAGAAAGACGCAATGCAACGCAACGCAACGCAGAGATAGGCCAGATACAGATATAATAGGGTCGAATACACACAAAGAAAGAAAGAAAGGTTGCAGTCGGGATGCAAATGGGTGCACAATCAGTCGTTCAGCGAAGTCGCAGGTCTACAGTAAGATTCTCGAACGGGGTCTCAACTCAAGTCAACGTTGGCATCACAGTCATCATATGTCGCACTGTGGTTGAGGGAGGTGAGGGAAAGCGGCTTTTCTGACGGGCAGCGGTGCCAGTTTCGAACATCAGGCGATAATGGCCGTAAGGGGTAAAAGAGTGGAGGGATCTGTGGCATGATTCGAGCAGAATGGACTGATGTTCAAGGATGGGGTTCTAGATTGCCGCTGCCGAGCACCACGCGGATAGGGCGAGAGCCTGGGAAGTGAACGAAAATAACCGGTCGGCTTCGGGGTGGCCCGGATTTGCTACGGGGGACGAGAGGGCATGAAGACGGCCAGAAGTGAAGATCTGAGGCAATTCATAATTGAGGAGGAGTGAGTTGTGCGGTGAGAGGAGTGAGTTTTGGAGTTTTGCATAGGTGAAGTCAAGGCTACGGTGAGGAAGACTGAGGCGCAACCACCAGGGATGGGTGTGGACTACGGACAGCGAGAGTGCCCTGTTGCCGCAACCCCCTTTTCGTTACCAACATAAGACCACGACCGCCGTCAGCATCACACGATTCCGAGATTTATCGTCATATCCTCCACGAATCCGTCCAGTTTGCTGTTCAATCACTTCTTATCTAAAGAGTCATCAATCTGTTTCCCCCATTTTTGCATCTCTGCTTTATTCTCTCTCTGTCTCTGTCTTTCCTTCACTTATCGTCCTATCAAAGTTGCAGTGCCGATCTGCCGTAAAAGTCTGGAGCGATCAGACTTTCAGCTAGTGTTGAGAAACGCCTCGATGGCAAGTTGATGCCGCATCAAGTAGAACGGAAAGCAAAAACGGTACTAGAGGCCGAAGGGGTGGTTTGAGAACGGAACAAACGGATTTGAGGAGATGGGAGGGAGGATAGGCGCAAACGTGCATTTCCGGACTCAGGGGACGGCAACTTACCTCAAAAATCACGGATTGGACATAAGATCCAGAAGAATAGGATTTGGAATGCGAAGATTTTTGTCCATTTTGCTATCAAATCCAACTGTCTACCATTTTGTCACTCCTCCATCAATACAGAGATCCTGTCCAGTCATGTAGGAGCTCGCATCACTGGCCAAGAAAACACATCCGCCTCGAATATCTTCAGGCTCAGCAACTCTTCCATTCATGATTTCATCTTTCCAGCTTTCAAGTAGATGCGGGAACTGGACACAGTCAGAACTTCTCTGATTCTTCATACCTTTGTGCTCGGAACTCACTGGTGCTGTCATTTCAGTCCGAACATATCCAGGAGAAATGGAATTGACTCTGATTCCCTTCAATTCTCGTTAGCCCAGAACGTATAAGTACTCTCTCAAAACATAGAACTTACATATTTCACCAATTCCGCAGCAATAGCAGGACACATTGCTCTCACAGCCCCCTTCGTCCCACAGTACGCACTACTCATCTGACTTCGAATAGCCATATAGCTAGCAATGCTGGCCACAAGCACAATACTCCCCTTCTTGGTTCTATTCGCAATCATCTGCTTAGCAGCCAACTGAGCAGTATGATACACACCCATAACATTGACACCAATCAACTTTTGATGCTCTTCAAACGAGGTATCCAGAAACCCCAAGTTACGATTGATACCAGCACAAGGCACGCAAATGTCGAGCTTGCCATCAAAATCTTTGACGAAGTCTGCAAAGCCGCTCTTGAGACTGGCTTCACTACTCACGTCTACACTGTTCTTTACATCAGGTGACCTTTCTTTCTCAGAGCAAGGGGAACAAACTGGTAATGCTTGGTCTTGACACCGAATTTCTTCTCAATCTCGAAGAATGCTTCGACGGGAGGTATAACATCGAAAATGGCAACGTCGGCTCCTGCTTCAGCGAGACCTTCAGCGAACGCGAGACCGCAACCTCGAGCACCTCCTGTCACTAACGCTGTGCGACCTTTGAGCGAGAACTGGAGATATGGTCAGAAAGGAGAATTGTACTCTGAGGAGAGGACTCTTACTCTATCCATCATACTCAGATTTCAGTATAATACGTTCCTTGAAGGCATTCAACACTCTACACTCTGAGAATCTTCACATTCCCTCAACCCAAGCGAGTCATTCGCCAACATCCACCAGGAGTGGAATTGAAGCTCCACCATTGTCCGGCCACGACATCGGACTTTCATCCCTCTCAAAACCTCCAATCGCCGAATTACCAACAATTCCATCCCCCATTTTCAAAAGTATATCACATCTTCCAGACTCGGCTGACCCGTTTCAATGGCTACACACTAGCTGCATCTGCCCCGCATCCGTTATCGCCCCTCCCCCACTCTTCCACTCTTGCACTTCCCATCTCACAACGACGATAATTTAGTTTATGATTGGTATAGATCGACAAGTGTCTTATCGGGATTACTGATAGAGATGCATAGGAATCGATGGGCCTGTCGATAAGAGTTCTGATCTTGTCTCGTGACCAGCTGCGATATCAACGTCGTTGACACTCGGTGAGGTTTGAAGAAGGTCTTGGGATGATTGCAATAGCTTAGAGTTGTGGTGAGACGACAAGATGACGGAGTATAGTATCCCAGCGAAAGAGAAGATAGTGAGAGATGAGGAGAGTAAGCTGAAGGTAAGATACCAGGACTCAGATCCAATGTGCTCCTCCCACTTCCAGTGAAGATATACAAATCACGTGGCTAACACAAAAAGGTCGTCGTCGTCGGAGCAGGACTTGGAGGTTTAGGAGCCGCAATCTCAATCCTTCTCGCCGGCCACGATGTCCTCGTCCTCGAATCCGCCTCCGAAATAGCAGAAGTTCGTTTTCCCCCTCTCTTCCCCAAACCTCACCTAACACATCCTCACAGGTCGGAGCAGGAATCCAAGTCCTCCCCAACAGCTCCCGGGTCCTCCAAACCTGGGGCCTCAAACCCCGCCTCCAAAAACACGCCACCGCCCCCAAACAACTCAACATGCTCGGCTGGAAAGGGAACCTGATCTCCAGCATGGACTTCCACGCTTCCGCTTCCCTCTACCCCGGGACCTTTTACTGGGATTTCCACCGCGCGAACCTACACAAATGTCTCCTAGACCGCGCCATCGAGCTCGGTGCCACTGTACGCTGCAACGCGCGGGTAAGTTCTGTGAAGATCATCGAGGATGGACTCGCTGCCAAAGTAATCTTATATAATGGCGAAGAGCTAGAAACAGATCTCCTGGTAGGCGCCGACGGGATAAACTCCAAGTTACGGGAACTGCTGCTAGGGTATCCGGACCCAGCGACGCCGACGGGGGATCTGGCGTACCGGCTGCTTCTGTCGACTGCGCAGATATTGCGGGATCCGGAGCTGGCGGCGTTCGTCACGGATCCGCAGGTGAATTATTGGATGGGGCCTGGGGCTCATGCTGTGAACTATGTGTTGAGGGGAGGGGAGCTGTTTAATATGGTGTTGTTGGTGCCGGATGATATGCCTGCTGATGGAGCGAGTACGTTGGAGGGGAATGTCGAGGAGATGCGGGCGTTGTATAAAGACTGGGATCCGCGGATCCCGAAACTTTTGTCGCTTTGCGAAAGTGTGTATAAATGGCGGCTTTGCATAAGGCCTGGGATGGAGCAATGGAGTCACGAGTCGGGGGCTTGGACTATGCTTGGAGATGCTGTGCATGCTACGCTTCCGTATTTGGCGTCAGGGGCGGGGATGGCGTTAGAGGATGGGGCGGTGCTTGGGGAGTGTTTGTCGAGGATTAAGGGGAAGGGAGCTGAAGAGAAGAAGTTGGCTTTGAGAGTTTATAAGAGGTGTAGGAAGGGGAGGACGGAGATGGTTGTTCAGAGGGGTAATTTGCAGCAGTATCTTTATCATTTGGATGATGGGCCAGAGCAGGAAGAGAGGGATAGAAAAATGCAGATGGTTCCTACGCCACCTGGTGAAGCGTTGGCGTGGAGAGATCCGGAGTTGAGTCCGAAGTTGTTAGGGTATGATCATATCAAAGATGTGAGTTCATTTTCTCCGCTGATGCTCGTCGTCACATAACCGAGCTAACCCTGCCAAAGGTCGAAGCAAATTGGCCCCGAGAACAAGGACAAGAGAAGGAACAAATACAATCAAGGTTATAAGCATGTATCATTCATCAAAGAACTTGGATATCAATCATAGAAATCATAATATATACTCCTCCAAAATTGCGTCTTCGTCTCCTCATCTCGCTTCTCCCACTAAGCCGTTGAGTACTTTCATACCTTCCTGCACAACAGCCCATCTCACCGTGCTCAAGTGCTTGCTCATAACCCTCGGTAGATCACCTGTCCGATACCTACCAGCAACTCTCCACAGATCTTCAAGGTTACTTCTTGTCATGGCACTGACCAACGCACTCATCTCCGCTCTCGCATCCCAATCACTATCTTCTTCTGTATCGCTTCCATTACCTTCAGCTAAGGCTCCCTCAGCAGTCTTGCTGCACATTTGGAAGGCCCAGCAAGTCAGGGTGGCAAGGTACAAACACCAAGGATAATGGAAATAATCTCCAGCATCCCAGTCTTTCAGCTTGCGTATACCATCACGGAGAATTCGAGCAGCGTGTGAGCCCGCCTTGGCAGCTGAGATCGAGCTGTGCTTTACCCAGCGTTCAATTCGTGCTTTTGATCGCTCACGGTCCACTTTCGTGACAGGTCGGCCGATAATATGACTCGCTCCAGCATAGATTTGGAGGTCGTTGATCTCAACTTGAAGAATAATGTGCGAAGCGTGATAAACTGCGAGGGTAGCGACACAGAATTTCTGGAATTCTGACTTCTCAAGTTCGTTGTCGTCCAGAGATAGCATAATGGTTTTGCTGTAAGCATCAAAGTCACCTTTCCAAGTGTCGTATGATCTAGAGATGCGGGACTGCCACGATTCTTCCTTGCCTGTTGTTACGAGACCTGAAAATTGATTAGCAACACTTCGATACCTCGAGTGAGATGTTTACCAAGAGAAGTCTGATCTCTACGATTCAAGTCCCATGCCACAGACATGATCCCATGCAACATGAGCACTCTGGAGAGGGCATTCAAAGATAACGCTCGACCTTCAGGTACTGGCACAAAGTACGTCTTGAGAACAGCAAGGTATTGCGGTTGAGGCTTCTCCATCGCATGGACAGCATACCATTCTTCGGGTGTTTCTGCTTTCCATAGCGCTTCATTCCAAGGCAAGGTGAGCTTGAGCTCTGCTGCATTCATACACAAGGATTGAGAAAACAAGACTGCATGCTGCGTATCCCACATGAAGCAGAGGAGAGCAAGTCTAAATCTCTGGTCAGCCCTGGAGCAAGAATAGAAAGTGGATCCATACCGTCTCTTCTGCTCTGCTTCAACCTCAGTTCTCCAACGTCGATCGATATCAATCCTATCGTTGTCATCAAATGGTGCACATCGAGCTGATTGGCAATCGCTTCTTCGTATTAGACTGTGGAAAGTTAACGAGTACGTGCACGAATCGAGCGGCATACGTACTTGATCAGCAGTCCATGGAACAAGTGTGCCATATCATGTTGCCGCTGGACACCTCTAAATCAGTATAATTTCTTTCAAACAATGAAGCATTTCAGAATAGTTTGTTTGCATGAGAATTTTGCAGCGAAGTTCACAAGATAACATAGAAGTAGAAACTGAGCTTGAAAGAAGTCACATACCTGTCCAGCGCGTGATTTGCCAAAGCATTCCACGAGCAGGATAGTCTGAAGCATCCACAATTCTGGTCGAGTGTTGAATGCTATGCTGCCGAAGATCTGAGCTCGCATAGTATCATGGATACAAATAGCAAAGAGGTGGGATTCTTTGTCGCTATAAGTTGCTCCTAGAAGGAGTACGGAAGCGAGAAGCAGAGGATCAACATGCGAAGGTTCGAACGTTGCCTGATGCAGAAGGGGATATGCTGTATTGAACTTCTTGAAGTACAAGTCGCAGTATTCCTGGAGAACAGGCAATTGCAGAAGATCATGTTCGGTCGTGATTGCAGTCTCATCGGGAGCTTTGGGTTGAGCACGGCTGACGAGTTCCAGAATTCCTTGACGTGCAGCTTCATTAATAGCTGGCAACTTCCGAGACTGTTTCGATCTTCCACTCTCAAAGCTTGACCTCGAAGTCGTAGGCGTTGGCATTCCATTCGGACTCTCGATTGTCTGAACTTGAGGTTGCTGTCTGGGAATGTTTGCATCTTGGTAGCCAAGGCTCGCAGCAAAGTTCGACTCAGCCATTTGTGACATGGCCAAGATCTGATTGGCAGCTGAAGTCTCAGGAGTTGATGCTTCTCCAGAATACGAGCTGCTTGAGGTGTTTGAGCTTGCTGCTGGGAGCTTGAAATTATGACTTGAAACGTCGTAGTAACTGCCACTACTTCCATATTCTCCGGAAGAATCAGAGACACTGAGTGACGCAGTACTTCGAGGTGGTTGCGGTGCGGTGGAGACTCCCATTGGAAGTTTGCTCAATTCAACTCCGTTGCTTGCATCAAATGTAGAGACAGGCCAATTCTCGTTTCCAAGGAGCCAATTGTAATAGTTCATAGTCGTGAAAGGATGGTTGAAGGAGCTGGCTGCAGGATTGTGAGCAAAGTCTGAAGGGAAGGAAAGATGAGACTTACCTGTATCTGGTGCGAAAAGATCATTGTAGAGAAGGTCCGAGTTGGCACTTTCCTGAAAATGAGAGCCCCAAGAAGCGTTGCAGAGGAAGTCGTATGGCTCAGCCATTGCTCCTGCCTGGTCCAACAAAGAAACATCTCCCATGGACAGAGGCCATAGCTCTTCAGTCTGTGGCAAAGTTGACTTTCCTGGTAATTCTGCCGAGTCTGGTCCATTGGACTGGTGGTCTTGCGATGATCCAGGAGGAGACAATGGGACATGATCTTGCTGTTGAGTGTATGTTCCAGGATCACCCTCATTGGTTTGACCAGTGGAGCTATTTCTATTTCGAGAAGTACTGGAAGTTCTTCGCTTCTTTTCTAGTTCTGGACGTCTCTTTGCAACTACTGCACCGTTTGAATCTCGCCACAATCGTTTCCGAGTTTGCAATCTTCCCAATCCTTCTCCTCCAGCCTCCTCATCTTTCTCACGGTGACGCGCCATATGCCTGTCTATTGAACAATAAGCATCAAGTATTCATTATCAAACAATTCAAAGAGCTCATTGATCGCTTACCTATCAAGTCTTTCCGCTTGAAGACAGCGCTGCATCTTTCACATGTGAGATTTGCTCTGCTTTCATCGTGATTTAACGCATGCCGATGAAGGTGCTCAGCTCTTGAGAATGATTTCGTGCAATTACCCCAAACACAGCGAAACTCTTTGATCAGAGGTGCCGGTTGGACGGCCGTTGGCGAAGTCGTAGGCTCGGTGCTTCCCATTCTTCTGTAGTAAAAGTCAATGGTGGTGATGAGTTGAGGCTGGGTGAGGCGTTGAAGATATGAAAAGTGGGAGGAATGTCTCCAGAAATTATGCGAATCCACTATCGTTATCTTATCTTCACCCTTGTTGCCACTTCAGTATCTTGCGTATTCCCGTTGGTGCTGAGATATACTTGATGTAGTCTAGGCTTAGGTATATTTCAAACCAAGCATGCCAAGACAAAGCACATCTTCGGAGAAAAAATATGGACTTTCCAAGATACATTGTCACTTCAATCTACCAACATGATCCAGACATTCCGTTGCCTAAGTCTCATCTATCAGAGTCATCTCACAAAAATGGGCATCTCACGACGTGAAAAAATGAGGAAGACATTCACAGTGATTTAATGTTTCAGATATGCATTGGTCTTGATCGCTGAATGCTATGCAAATGGCCGATCGAGGCGCTTTATAATTCGTTTTATTGTTTTTCAAAACACGTTAGTGAATCTTTATTATTCTTGTTTAATTAATAATACAAAAGTTAAAATAGTGAATTTCTAATAATTTTTTTAAAAAAGCCGATATATACCCTCGAAAAGTCGAAAAAAATTAGTGACAAGATTATTTGCTTTCGGAAGTAATGGGTGAATGTATTTGGAGCGAGGCTGGGGATGCGGGACGTAGTAGTGAATCTAGATAAATTGATATTTTCGAAAGCTATCGAGTAAGAAAGTTAACTATATAAACACACCTCTTGCTCTCTTTAGGATTTTCAACAATAACGACTATCAAAGGTAAAGGCAAAAAAGTTGCAGTGCGTTGTTTGTACCCAAGTGGCCTAGATTGTCTCGTAACCTAGATTTGTTGATCCGGGTGCTTTGGATCACGTAAATCGTTACATATAGTATGTACATTTTGCTGTCATAAATAAAAATTAACAACAATAAATGACTAGGCAACAGAAGTTTAAAACTTGCTTCAAGGAAAGCGTATTATGTTTACTTTAATAGTGAGAATTTTGAAGAAAAATGGATCAGAGCCCGGGACTCTCGCATTATTGCTACGAAGCGTGTGCTTTCCTTCTCTCTTACCTCACCGTGTACTTTATAACTTTAGAATAATAGTTCAGAAGCAAAATCTTTAAGTTTATATAATCGAATTATTTCGAAACAAGGCTGTGAAGTTGCGAATCGTGTCTCGAAGTTTATATTCACTTATATTCTTAGAATATTATCTCGAAATAAAGCTATGCAAATGTGATTCTAATCTCGGAACTTATATTCACTTTCTCTTTTAATTCTTAGTTTTCGTATTTTATATTTATACAACTAATATAAAAAAGAAAAATTTCTAAAAAAAAAAAAAAAAAAAAAAATTTTAAAGCGCGATTTGTTTTTCGAAACGCGTTAGTAAATTTATATTATTTTTTTCTTAAATTAATAATATAAAAGCTAAGATTTTCGTTATCGTTTCATAATATAAAATATTTAAGAAATTTAAGCTTTTTATATTTAATATTTTTATTATTAATAAATTTTTTGCTATTAATAACTTGTAATTACATTTAAGCAAATTTAACACCACAATTTAATACACTTTAGAATTCTATACTTTATTCCACGTCCCCGGCTCCACACACCCGGCTCCACACACATGGCTTTACACACCTAGCTCCACACACTAACACACCAATAGTAACTCTATAGAGTCTTTTAAAAGTTATCTAAGGAAGACAAAAGACGGAGGCCGGAGGTCGGATTATATACCCTCCGTCTTCACGCTAATAAAATCTGTCTAAAAAGTTTTAAATAAATTCACTATATAAGCCCTCCTCCTTAACTCTCCGAAACTTTCTTGTGAATGGGGAAAGCCATGACTTTACTAGAACAACGTCTCTCGAGACTTCAAGGCCCTTGTCTTATCGACTTTTTATTGTTAATTACAAGCAAGCTTAGCTAAGAAGTGATAAATGTGAGACATAGGGCTGCTATTCTCATTGCTTAATCTTTTCTTTTGAGACTAGAATCTGGAAATCTTTGGGTTTGTTGTTAATTAAATCTTTGCTGCCAACTCCTATTCCTAATAACCACAAACAAAAGCCTTCCATTATCAAACACACCCCATGAACCAAACCAATTATGCACCTTAAAGAAAAGCCTGCACCCGGACTAGAATATTTAAAATACTAAATCAATATGCTCCCAGGATTCTTGTAAGGCAGCCATGTTGTCTTCTCTGGAAAATATGAAAGCGAGCAAGAAGTCGTTTATATACCCCTCGAAAATCAAAATGAATATTCAGAGAAATGAGTGAATATATGAGCAGTGAATAACAAGTCATAGTTTACACCAATATACGACCTATTCGCAGACAAACAAAAAACAGTGAATTTTTCGACTGCTCGTTCAGTAGAGTGAATTTACTAACCGTGAGTAATAAACCACTGACTCCTTTACCCACGAACCAAAGAAGTGAATAAACTATTCCAACAATACAAAAGCCAAGACAATGAATCTCTAATAATTTCCTCTTAAAAGGCCCGATACACAGTAAATTTATTTAAAACTACTTGGACGGATTCTACTAGCGTGAGGACGGAGGGTATATAATCCGGCGTCCGTCTTCCGTCCCCCGACCTTATACAACTTTGAGAAGTCCTGAATGCTTTGAACTATAGACTGGTGTGTTAGTGTGTAAGCCAGGGACGTGGAGTAGAGTATGCTATTTTGAGGTGTATAAGCTAGTTTGCTTAAATATAATCACAAATTATTAATAGTAGACGGTTTGTTAATAATGAAAGATTTATTAATAGCAAAAGATTTATTAATAATAAAAAATATTGGATTTCTTGGGTGTTTTGTATTGTGAGACGATAACGAAAAGCTTAAAATATAGAACTACGTTGGCAATATCTTCACTACTACAAACTCCGTCCTAGATTCCTTCTATACTTGCTGGTTAAGTATTGATCGAGTTATAAAAGACATAGAGTTATATTTATATCCCAGACAAAGACACCCAGAAATTCAAAGTCAATCTAAGTATAAGTCTCGCTGCAGAAAAGAAGAGTCAAACTCGCAACCATTACACACACACCAGCGGCCGCACGTCATGTATATATCGCAGCGCAACTGTCAGCTATCTCTGCCCACGCAAGCTCCAAAAGCAAAAGCAAAAGGAGAGGAGAAAGGAGGCAGAGGAGAGCCGGGTGCGCTTGAACCCGGGTTGGAGCCGGGTACAGAGATAGCGGGTATATTCGTATGTAGTAAATTTTTTTAACGGGTGTTGGTATATGCTTGGGTGTACCCGGGTTTTTGGACTAAGCGTTATCGTTCAGTAAATTTTTGCTGTCATCTGCTGTTCAAACGAAACTCTTCACTCGGATGAAAAAAAGTGGTTACCGCAAACATCAAAGTCTGTCTCCATCATAGAAATCTTTCACACCAAAATGGAAGTGCAAAGGATAAATTGAGAATTGCTTACTCACAAGAAAATATACCACATGCAGTTTTCAAAGATTGTTCGCCAAACACTTTTAGAGAGAAACAAACATTGATTCGCTCCCCAGTCTATGCTCAAAGAACATTCACCAACTTCCCATACCCTGATCGTCCGTAGTCACAGCTTTTCTAGGTATATATACCCCAGCTCAACCTCGGTCATTCTTCTTCTACAATGAACAATCAGAAAGAATATTTCAGAGCATACGTTGGTGGGTGGAGCTGTCTGTGCTGCTTAGCGAGTCGGGATGGTGTCGTTATATACCGTGGCGGGGAGGGAGTGCTGACATTGTTGATTATTGACAGCAAGGGATATATTGATAGCAAAAAGTGAGGTGGCAGTGGATGTTGACTAGAATCCAATGTCGGAATGACAACAGAAAACCAAAAAGACTCTGAGCGCTTTCAATGAACCGAAAGAAACCAAGCACTTGCTCAGCAGAAATAACTAACGAATCAAAGGACAACCAAAGAACAGTGAGTGTCGGTACAGCTGTGCAAACGCACACTTGAATTACGTAGGTATATTCGTATATCATATCTCGGGATAAATATTTCAACAATATCCCCACCATGGATCTCTGATCTCTGTACAGCCTTCCATCCATCATTCTGGTATACCTGCCAACCAACCATCCTAACCCAACCCAATGCCTACCAACTACCCATCCCTAGCCAGGGAGGAAACCCAACCCAAGAAGACGCACGCAATTGCTTGCTCCCAACTCTAAACGCCGACCCACTATTATATTTTCCCCTACCCTACCCTACCCTACACTCACTCCGCCACCGTCTTCGGTTTCCGCCTCCTCATCCTCGGCACACACCTCACCTTCCTCCTCCCCATCCACGCCAGTTCCGGCGGTCCCCCAATACACTCCCCGCTCGCGCGATACCTTACCACGTTCCACTTCCTGATCCCAGACGGGGTACTCGCTCTCCTTAGCGTCATCTCCTCATCGAGGTCCTCGTCTTCCATTTCCGCAAACCCTTCGTCTTCTGGGAGTTGCTGCTGCAGCTGCTGCAGTGGCGACGGATCTTCTTCCTCGGTGTCGAGTTCTAGGGGTTCGGTGACGAAGGGGCGGGTTGATGGGGAGGTGTGCAGGCGGCATTGGGAGGAGGTTTCGATCATGTCTTCTACGAGTGCTGAGATGTCTTTTACGTGCGAACTGCAGGTTTGCAGCTGGACGTTTAGTTGGCGCTGTAGGCGTCTGCAGGCCACAGTTCCGTTGCGAGGGTTCGTTATGGAGGATAGGTTGGGGACGGAGCTCGAGTGGAGGGATGGCAGGGTGACTTTGCCGCGGCCGGTGGAGATGTAGGATAGTTCTTCGGGGGTGAAGTCGGGCATCATGTCGTTATCGGTGTCGGTGGAGAAGTCGGGGGAGGGGAGGGTGCTGGTCCATATTGAGCGTTGGGGTTGTTCGTCGTCGTCTGGACGGAGGGATTGTGTTGATAGCTTGTTGACGAGGTCGTTTATTCCTCCTCGAGATGATACTTCTACTTCCCCCTCGAAAAAAGAAGTTGGAGGCGGTGTTGCGAGTCTGAAGGAGCAATCTGTCGGTGAGGGAAAGGCTTCGTCGTTCTCATGTTGGATATAAGAGGTCTGCGCCTGGGCGCCAAACGTAAAGTGCTCGAACATGATATATGTATGTGTGTCGACTCGCAGATCAGATCAAATACCAGATCGCACGAAGATTAATCATCGAGTCCAGAAGGAATAAAGCGAAGGATTGGAATCTGGGGGGATGATGCGATTATGAGTCCATTCGCAAGCCTGGTTCGAAACGCCGTGGCTGAATCCAGAGCTGGGCGGGCCAGCAGCGTGAGGAGTCGAAGAGTCGAGTAGCGTTGTTTCTTGCCGTCTGTGGCTCCTGCAAACGAATGTAATGCAACGTATGCGCTGTGAACTCCGACCTGTGGGCTGGTGAAGCGTGTTTGCTGGACTTGAGTCGAGTCTCACTTTGGAGATTTGTACGGAGTGAGGTGAGTCTGTGTATTGTATGTGTTTGTATGGGTGGTGTGGTGTCTGGTATGGGGCGAAGAATATTCGGTCGGTGTTGGCGAGGGAGAGTTTAAAGAGGAGAAACGATGATCTCGGGCGGGAGACCTAACAGCGAGAGCGAGACCTACTTACCAGCGAGAGCCAGAGCCAGAGCCAGAGCCAGAGCCACCAGAGCCACCAGAGCCAGAACCCCCAAATTCAGCGAGTAAACGACGACGACCCAGCACCCACCACCACGCCTAGCGCACGCCATGGCTCCCCATTCAGTGCGTGTCTAGGCTGGATGGGGCAGTGACCCGAAAGCAAATGTGGCGGGTCCGATGTTACTATTGGGTGCGAGGGGGGATTGGGCTGGGTTCATGGGGACAGCTCTCTGCCTCTCTGCCAGTTTAACCAGGATGAAAGTTCAGAGTGAGTGGATACTTACTACAGTGGAGCCCGCTTTTTCCTGTTTTCCTTTCCATTCGTTTCCTGTTCCTTTCCTTATCTTTCCTTTCCTTCTCCATTCTCCTTTCTCCTAAACTCTTAAATGAAGTACAGTATATTATTCGGGGCTTCTGATCTCGCTAGGAGAAAGCCATGTTTGACTTCTGATTTGTGCATGATGAAATGCTTGGATGGTACCTAGGACGCGGACGCGGACGCGGACGCAGACGCGGACGCAGACGCACCACCAAGACGGAAGCGAAATGCCAGACACCCCAACCCAGCATTACCTAGCAACAGGTGATGGTGATAGATGCTGCACCATCGTGGGGACTTGGGGATCGTGAATCGTGAATTGTGGTCACAGATGACTTTTCTGCCTTGCCTGACCTTGCGCTCCAGATCATACCGTACCACGCTATGCCATGCCATGCTCTGCGCACCCGCACCTGCATACTTCGCGCGGAAGACCCAGCTGTGTCGGCTAGGACTGTCCTATCCCGTCCAAGCTCGGTCGTGCGTTGCAGGTGAAATCTTCACGATGCATGGACGTCCAAAACTTTCTTTTGCCTGTCAATGTCACAACCGAAGATGCGGGATCTGGATCTGGAACTGGAACTGGAACTGGGGCAAAATTATGCGAGTCTTGCATCGAAGCTTCTCTGAATTCTTGGGACAACAACTGCAGTCTGCAACTGCCTGACGATCCGCTAGGAAGACTCGGCACCGCGATCGTGGCCTCTGGGTTCACTAATCACCCTTAGACCTTAGGATATATGCTACTATTGTAGGTTAAGCGCTATGATGATAACGGCGTTTCGTAGTCCAAGATGTCAAACGAATCCAGACAAACCAGGCCCTTCTAGTCGACCGCCATTGACGACAAGTCCAGCGACCAAACCATACCAGCATCGGTCAAGGCCATTGAAGTGGAAATAAATTTATACTTGGCAGGCTGAGTCCAGATCCTTATTCCCAGACCCGATTCCCAGCTCCGGGGGATCATAGTCCGAAACCCTAGAAGCCAGCGTGCATAACAATACATAATACAGAGAGGCAAGACAAGCAAATCATCAAAGCCTACACGACAAATACCTTCCTTCACCGCAGCACGCCTCACTCACTCACTCACTCACTCACTCACTCACCACGCCTCCGTCGCTGGTGGTGACAATAGCAGGCACGCCGATTGCCCAAGTTCCAACACAGCCCAAGCACTTCCCTGTCTCGTTTCCCACTCGGCCCAATCACTGCTACTGTATCGTGCATCTCTGCACTCACGGCCCTTTTGCCGATCGCAGAACCCTGTTCACGTTGTTGCTGGTGCTGCCAGCCCGAGAACTCGGCCACACCAATAAACGACAGGCGTCCGTGTCCGCTGACAAAAATGAATTGCTGGGATGGATCCCGAGACGGGGATAGCATGGCGTGGCGTGCGAAAAAAAAGCTTCTCGAAGGCCGCTAGCAGGATCGTCGGGATCGACAAGGGGGAGAGGGGCGACTTACTGATCTGTGCTGGAATGGCGATGCTTCTACTTACCGAGGAGGAATCTTTTGACGAGGTCGGGAATGCCGACATAAAGGGATGAGGGATGCTGTGCAGGAGAGAGGTTTTGGTTGGATATCACTGTCTTTGCTCTCTTTCCATCCAGAACGGGCTGACTGACTAACTGACGGACTTGGACTTCCACTGTCAAGAACCTGCATTGGGGTAAGAGGGTGGGATTCTAGGCACCAAGCCATACAAGCAATCAAGACGCAGAACTCGACTCCAGACGCAACGCAAAACAGCCTATAAGGCGAGACCCGAGCGGTCAACAACCACAATCTTGGGAATTCATGCTGCGGCACCATGCCATTGGTGTCCTCTGGCATATTTCGCCGAGGGAACCGTCGCAAGGGGCAGGGTACCAAAGTTAAGATGCTGACCTGACAGTGTCAGCCTGAAGGGTATTGACCACTCGCTGGACGTAGGCGCTCCCGACTGGGAGGAACGGGGATATTACGAAGTACATACAAACTCTACTTCGCCTTGATTGCTCTGCTGGAGCGTCAGCTTATTCGCGCGGAGATTTTTGGTTTATCTGTCGGGTGGGTGGCTGCGTTTGTGTGGAGAAGGGGGGCTGTTTCAGAGATATCCAGTGATGATTTCTTGATTGGGGGTTGAGGAACTTGCGTTTTCCTTGATATTCTGTTCTATTGCTTGGACGTTTTCACATGCGCGGCATCGAAGTTTCGGTGATGTGGTCTAGAAATGTTCGATTTGTTCCATTATTCGTTCGTCTCCTTTTTCGCGGACTGGATTGGGTTGCATACTTGGTTTGCGGCTGAGCGCAGATATCTTCACTGTCCTCGAATCAGCCTTTCCATTTGATCTGACCGGGACGTTGCATCGCGTTTGTGCGTTTCATTCGTTCAAGTTTCGTAGCATTTCATTTTCGAGTGAAGAAATGAACGGCTGCGCGCCTTGCGTCGGCCCTCATTTTTCTCCCTCGTGGTGGTGGGTGGGTGAGTGCCGATCGATTAACCCCTTGTTTGCTTGTCTGCTTCACGAGTCAAACTCGTTTGTTCTTGATTATTTCCTTCTAGAAGTGTGCGAAGTTCAGGTACTGTGCAGCTGACGTTTATTATCATGATGGTGTGGTCGGATGACGTGCATGGTTGAGTCGCTTGATTCGTCGATGCTTCAAATTTGATGATGGATGGAAGGAAAGGTCCGGATTTGCCGCTCTCCCTTTGAGAATGGGAGCTGGGATAGTTGAGAATGCATCTGCATGTCTTCATTCAAGTCTGTTAATCTCCTATTGTTTTGGCGTTCTGTTGCACTTCGCAAACACGCTAGAAGGTGAGAGCTGAAGAAGATAGCTATTGATGTTCCATTCTTCGGTCCTTTTACTCCTTTTCTTTTCCATGACCTGCCTTTTCTGTTTGGAGAACTAGATAGTGGTTGGAAGCTTGGGTTCAGTTGAACACCCTTTCCTGATAAATGTGTAGGTCAAGGCATCGAGTGAGGTATGGTGATGATGCGAGGGAGGGAAGCGCAAACGTTACTTTCATGGACTCTATTTGAGCTCGCATACATACGCATATCCAGCTGAACCAAACATCAAGTACACTTCCTACACCATCTCATCCATCCCTATCTGACGCAGTACCTTCGCGCTTGCTCTCTTCTCAACTCTCCATGTGCAAATCTGCCTCGTAAAAACATGCCCAACTCAAACAACCATCTCAGCCCCAATGCAACACACCTCATGCACCACTTCACCACAATCCATCTCATCATCACAAGCCATCAGCCTCAGCATCAGCATCCGATTCAGATCCAGAACCCCAGAAACAAACACAGCCCCGTGCGGGAATAAGACCCCCAAATCCATCTGCCGACTCCCCATGCATCCATGCATCCATGCATCCATGTAGGGTCCCGGAAGTACCGGCATGCTAGCGAGTTAGTTTCTTAGTCTATCAACAGCCAGCCTTCACATGCACTTGAATACCTAGGTAATGATAGAGGACAGTTTGCACCTTGATGGATGTTGTGGCCAAGCTTTCGGTCGGAATATCTCGTCGTTTGCGAAAATCCTTCCTGTCCTGAAGATTGTTCGGAACACTAAATTTTCGCTGACCCGTTTGCTCGGGCAGAAAAGGGACTTTGATTACTCGGGCTTCTCATCAGCAATAGCATGCAAGAGGAGACGTATCTTCGATCTCATTTCGTCTCATCTCACTCTTACAGTAGAAAGGGAAAACCACAAATCAAATCATGGCGACGACGAAGTTTCATATTACATAGTACCTTGCGCGTCGGTATCTTTTCGTTATAGAACCGAGTAATAGTAGAGCGATACAATGTAATTCCCAAATAAATTCCACTCTCTTTCATATACCTAAATATTTTACTTAAAAACAATAATTCCCACCAAGTAATATAAAACACCCAACCAGAAAAACCCCCCCTTCCCAAACAACCTCAGAAAAGCGAGTTTCTACACGCATGTGCTAATATAGCTTACCAAACCCTCCCCTCCATACAAACAAATATCCACATATACTTGTAATTTTAGCGTACCAAATCTCTCCAGCTACCAGTTGATATCCGGAAAACCGTGGGTGGGGGGGACAGATAACGGCCAGTCCGGGCTAGGTAGGTAGATCTAAACTCAAAACGCGTTCGGGTAGCGAGAGGTGATATATATTTGAGTTTCGGAGCGGAAGAAGGGAGAAGGGGATTTCGGGGGGAAGTAAAGGGCCGATGGGGATGGGAGGAAGGGAGGGGGGGTGGTTTCTGGGTTTGATATCAAGTCACATGTGGAGGTGTGGGAGGTTTTGGTCGCGTTATGGTAGATTGGGGGGATGTTTATGTTAGTGAGGGATTGGGAATTTGGGAGGCGGGGTGGAGAAGTGAGTTGCTGGAGGTATGGCTGGTTTGAAGTGATGTTGTGATGGTTTATGTTCTTGCGAATCGTAGTCAGACGACATTCGACTTTGCGATTTCTTTGAGAGATAGATGTCCACCTCTCTCTCAACCCCCCTTGAAAAGATAATGATTGATACAAAGATGGGGGAAATGTTGCTCGCATAGAAGCTGAAGTCGTTACTGATTGACCCCTTTCTGTATTAAATACTCTGCAAATTCTCCTTAGACATGAGCGGGTCTTCAACTGTGCCAGAAGCTGGTATATACATACACTCACTCACTCAACATGAAAAATTTTTTCACTCCCAATTCAGCCTTGATTCCCCTCACCCTTCTCAACCTCAGATCCTACCCCTTCTCGACACTCTTTCCTCTGCCTCCCTGTCCATCCCACCCATATCCTCATCAGCCATCAACGCTTCTTTCCTGATTCCGCCGTCGTCTCCTAACAGCAATCCAAAACCCCATCGGCGCAACGACGAATACCAAGAATGCCCCGATCGCGACGCCGGTGAACAGTGCTAGTGCTGAGGTTGTGGGTCCTGAGGAAGTGTTGTTTTTGGGCAACGCAGTGGATGCTATTGATGGGGGCGAGGAGGTGGACATTGGTGGCAAGGGAATGAGAGATGGTGGGGAACGAGAGAGTTTGCGGGGCTGTGGATAGTGATAGTGCAGACCAAAGCAGGATGTTTTGGTCCTGGGCGGGAGTTTGAGTGTATAATGTTTTTGTTATCTTTTGTTGATGTTTGTTACTGTCTCATGATAATCTTGATGAGTGGCTTTGATTGGGTTTGTCGCCTCAATTGAGACATTGTAATGCTGAAGTCTTGAAGGCGAGTCAACAATCGAATTGCGACAAACTGTTCAACGGAAGAAGAGCAGTCCTCGGTGAAGCATATGCACTGATCGATCAGAGCAAAAGAGGTGACGGCTACGAGCCCCTATAATTAAGCGAGCGAGAAAGAATTGGGTAAAACATTAACACTCCTGAGATTGATAATATTTTCCTGGCAACAATATGATTAAGATACGTATGCTTCGATGAAAATCCACGCCCGATTAAAAAGAAATCAACACAAACTCCGCGACAGAAACCCGCTCAAACACGCGACCGTGGTATCATAACACACAACAACTCCTCCGTTCATCAAATCGCAACACTCGGCAAGAACACCCCACTCGTAGTATTCAGACTACTCATATCGACCTCTCTCCCCTCTGCCGAGAAAATCATAAGCTGGTCTTCGAACCCGATACTCGCGACTCCGCCTCCGCCTCCGGTGACGTTTGTTGGCGTGTTGGTCCACCCGGGTGTAGTTCGACCTGTGAAATCGGATGAGATGGCTACTGGGAAGGCGAGGGTAGAGGCTTCGCGGCCGACGAATTGGTAGATGTTGGAGTCTGTCCCGAGGTAGTAGGCGAGCAGGACATCGGCTTTTGAGGCATATGAGATGGCGAGGGATGATGTTGGGGAGAAGGTTGATGGTTGGATGGGGGTTACTTGCGTTGCTAAGATCAATCAGTAAGTGACGGAGGTCAGGAGTAGGATGAATACGTACGAGGCATCCAGGTCCCATTCATACTTTCGACAGCAAACAACATGTTCATCGTCTGATCCACATACAGAACCTCGATGTTCGATCTGAACACCGCAGCGGCGATACTGCTTCCTCGCACGGCTTTACTACCCATCACTATGCCTGTCGTGTTCCATGTCCCGTTCTCGTAAGATGCGCAGGAGATGGCATACGCATCGTTGTGATAGAATACTTTCCATCCCATCTCCGCTTCCAGATACACAGCAGCAATGCCCGAGTCTGGAGCCATGGTCGGGAGGAGACTATTGGAGATCATGTTGTTGCTGATGATTTCGCATCTTGCGGGTGAGATGGAAGAGCATGAGAGATTCATCACCATGATCGATGCATCCATGACGTAGAAGAGTTGGTGGAATACGGAACCGAATCCATTCATGCTTGCGAATGAGGTCGCAGCCAATGAGAGGTTTTGAGTCGGGAACTCATCTTTCATGAGATTGAGGCGTTGAGGTGGTGAGAAAGGGAGACTGTCGACATCGGGACTGATGCGGAGGTTAAGTCCATTGGTGCTTGGGTCTTGGAAGAAGAGGGCGGCAGTCTGTTGAGTCGTGTTCGGGAGGAAGAGTGTCGAGGCAGCGATACCAGCGAAGGGTGGGACGAAAGGTTTAGACGCTCCTGAAAGGACAGCAAGGCCGATTATAACACTGACGAGGAAAAGAACGATCGATGCGCCGAGATATGCATAGAACTGCTTCCTTCGCAGCCCGAATATTAACTGTTCTGCAGGAGGAAGGGATGAATTGAGCGAGGGAGCTTTACTGCCGAAACTGAAAGTGATGATGCTTTGTCTGATTCGAGGAATCGGAGGGGCAGATCGAGGTGCTCGTGGTACACGGAAGGTAAAGCTTGACTTGCTACTGCTTGCAGTAGAGGGCGGCTCCTTCTCGTCGACATAGGGCCTCTTGGGTGGCGGCGTTGGCTTCTTGATGTTTACAACTCGAATTGTTTGCATCAAAGCCGTTTTGACCCTAGGGGTCTCTGGTTCTCGAACGTCGCCCATGGAAATTCATGAAGGCTACAGAGCGGGCAAGAAAGATATCATGTATTCACAAACCAGCATTTCGGAGGATTTTTGAAGATGAAGAGACACGGAATGGGCCTCATGAAAGCGGCTGGGATATGCTATATACAGAAATGAGTTGCAAGGTGTTGAGGCTCGACTCGAGACGTGACATTTGGGGTAAAGTGTACGATGATATTTGGAAGAATCTTGCTCATGCTATATGAGACAGTGTATGAGATTGCAAGATGTGTCAACTCGGCACGGATTGGAAAATTAACTCTAAATCAGACGGTAGGAAATCAAACAGAATGATTTCCTGATTTAGCGATGATTTGAAGCTGTACGAGGTTGATGCCGGTTGTAGAGATCAAGCTTTTACATATTGTTTCGCGATTTCCATGTTGAATAAAGACTCGAACGCTTCAATCGTATTCAACTTGAAGCACGATATTGAGTATCTAAAAATACCACTGATGGTAGATAACGGGATATAGTACAGGCAAATTTCGTCGCAATCTCTCTTCGAATTCCAGCTTTGAGCCGGAATGAAGTTGTGATCTTGAGACTTGAGATGAAATGAAGATGGCTGGGGAGCGGATGTCTCGGAGTCGTCTGAGAAGAGCTTGAGATCAAGCGAGACACTAGACTGGATCAGGCCCGATACCCGTTTCACGGCAAACGCCTGACCTGTCAAGCTTGATCTTCGAACTTTCTTGACAAGCTGTCGAGTTTGATGGTCTTTATGAGAAGACTGAGTATAAGACAAGCCGATATAAGTCCTTCCTGACTCGTCAGCTGGTGAAGTCGCGACTTTGAAAGCCTTGCTTCGCTCGATCCCCTTCATCAATCGGGCTACATTCATGCTTGACGACTCGGACTCTTTGTCTACTACCTGCAAGTATGTTGCTTGCTCCTCGAAACTAGAGCTGCAAAATTCAAATGTCAATAATAGTTGCTTGATTGTCGTCAAATCTTACTGGTAGGCCTGAGAGTCAACGGGTCTTCTTGGGTTCAACAAACAACATACTTGTTTTTTCCATGTTTAATCTTATGGAGCGATGGATATCAGGCCAGAGATGAACCCGGTTCTCTTTGCGCACATATTTGTCTATCTGTTGGCAATTTGATGTATTGTTGGAGGATCCTTGCTCCAACACCGAGTGCTTACACGGCGCGATCTGGTCGCTTACATACGTACTCACGCAGTTTCTCCTCGAATCCTTTATCTTCATTTTAACTCCTTTGTTTTCAAGTCAATATGGCCCCTATATCATCGGATACGCTTTCAAAGCTCAAGTCCACCTTCTCTGATATAGTTGTTCTCACTCCCGAGTCATCCGAATTTGAGGAGAGCTTGCACCGTTGGTTCAGACCAGCTGAGCGTAATGCAGTCAGTAGTTCACAGTCCATGATGACATCGCAACTGATTTCCGAATTCAGGGTGCAATCATCTATCCACAATCTGTGCATGATGTAGCAGATATCCTGCGATTTGCTGCAAACCATGAGATTGATATCGCGGTTTGTGGCATTGGTCACAATGGCAAAGGCAATTCCGTCGAGGATGGCCTCGTCATCGATCTTCGAAAAATGAGTTCTGTGTCTGTCGATCCCATCAAGAAAACGATTACTACCGAGGCTGCAGTCACATGGAGTTCCGTCTATGCTGAAGCAGAGAAGCATAGCCTTGCTGCTGTGGGAGGGATCACGCCGTCTGTTGGTGTCGGTGGCTTTACTCTAAATGGTGGATATAGCTGGCTGAATGGAGCACATGGTATGGGATGTGACAATTTGCTCGAAGTAGAAGTCGTGCTTGGTGATGGTCGGATCATGAACTGCTCGGAACACGAGAACCAAGACATGTTCTGGGCATTGAGAGGCGCTGGGTCATGTTTCGGCATTGTAACGAAGTTCGTGCTTCGGGCTCATGACCAGAAGAATATGGTCTGGGCTGGGACCTTGGCATTTGAGAAGTCTCAACTTTCAGGAGTAGTGGATATGGCCAACACGATCATGAGTGATGAGAACAATGACGGAAAAGCATCTCTATGCATGATCTGGAAAGTCTTACCGGGTACCTCAGAGCTGGGAATATTCGCAATTGTTTGGTACAATGGTCCTGAGGATGAAGCAAGGAAGTTCTTTGCACCACTTTTGGAGATGAGATCCAAGATCAACACTGCGAAAATGGTGCCTTTTTCTCAATCTGGGGTCCAGGCTGGGTCCGCTATAGGAAGACATTGGCGGAAAACGTCGATCGGAGCAAGCGTTATGGCTCCTTTAGATTTCATTTGTCTTGAGACGATTCTCAATGATATGGATGATTTCATGAAGAAGATTCCAGACGCTGAGCAGTCAATCATAGGCTTCGAATGGCACAATCCCTCTGCAACTTTGAAAGTCGACCAGACGGGAACGGCATATGCGGATCGTGGGATGCATGGCACTATGTTTTCGGTAGCAACGTGGACGGAGGAAGAGAACGATGAGCATTGCAGAAACTGGTGTGAAAAGATTGATGCCTTCGCGATGAAAGAATTTCAGTTAAGACAGAGAGAAGGAGGCGTGGATGAGACGACGCGGACAAGTACAGGAAGATACCCGAATTATGATTGTAAGATTGCTCAACCACCTAGAACCAAATTGCTAACATGGATGAAGTTGACGGCTTGGATCCGCGAGAGGTGTACGGCGTCAATCATGACAGGATCTTCGCCCTAAAGAAGAAATACGATCCTGGAAATGTGTTCAAGGAGTATTCAGACTTGTTCTCCTGAGAAATTGTGCCAAAGGACGAGAACTTTCAGGCTTGCCCTTCATTTTGAAAAGTCTTGGAAGCTGGTGAGTCAAGGAGGCAATGACTTCTCTCACAATGAGAACTTACAGGGGCTCGATATAGTAGCACGCAGTAGTTATCAAATATACTTAGTAGTGGTTCGCAGTACAAATAGAAGTGACATCCAGACAACAAGATAAAGCGACTGAAGGAACAATCCATAGGTAAGCTCGAAAGAGAAATGCACGTGATGTCTATCTTAAACCCGTCAATGAGACTATGTTGAGTGATTTCATAGCAGTCTCGTCATTTCTTATGGCAAGCAAGACTTCTCTCTTTCTCGTTGGAGACATTGGTCTCTGCCTAGGTATTTACTGAGAGAGAGGCAAGGCACGTGAGATATAACTTCCACGCAAGCCTTGGCATTTAAGTGGGTCGTGCCGGAGATACGAACCAATACCATCACGGCTGCCCCTGACTTGCTACAAAACAAAGTGAAGATCTTCAAGGATTCGTACTTTCCCGAAAATAGCGAAGGAGGAAGTGGAGCTCCAACTGAGACTCCAACCTTTCAATTCGTATTTCCTTTGTTCTCTCCATCATCACGATCACGACAAATCCTCAAGTTGCTCACGACGCACACAGAGACGGCATTGCACGCTTACAATCCTTTGCGAGAAATTCGACTTCGTACAAATTCATCCCAGCGAAACCGCAGCCCCTGAGTACCCATACAAACGAGACAGCCAACGAAGACCCTTTCATTGCGCCGCAACGCAGATATCTGCAGTACAATACGAGAAGTCGGAGAATATCGTCGTCCCACAATCGTCAAAACATCAGAATCAGGCGGTTGACGGACAGCAATCGCGCCAAGAGTCTCAATCTAGCCAACGGCTCGCGCCCGCATTCCTCACGATGCAACCTCACCACCTCCTCTTCTCACTCCTCCTCCTCACACCTACCATGTTTGCGGAGGCGATTCCTGAGCCAGATTTCAGCCCTCATGCTGAAGAGCTGGAGTCTGCAGAGCTGGAAGAGCGCCAAGTCGCTCAAGGTGGAGGTATAGCAGCTACCACGCTCGCTGCAACACAATATCCTACCACTTCCGTAGCAGGAAGCTTGTTTACGGTAGATGGCACAACGAGCGCCACGTGGATCTTGATGACGCAGACGTTTGCAACAACAGCACTTGGGTCCTGGGCATTGGGTCCTACACCAGGAGTTGGGAGTATCGGGCTGGGTTCGATAGCAGGCACAGTCGGAAAGGTGAAGTCTAAGAGGGCGATTGAGACGGCTGTACCGGTTTTGGAGAGGGACAGCAACATAATACCTGGAGAGATGGAGATACGCGAGGGTTAGATACGATGCTGGGTGGTGGAAGTTAGCAGCAGCTCGATACGTCTTGGCACTTCAGCGAGCATGATACATCGACAACATTATATTTTGAAACCGGCGTAGGATCGATAGACCCCCTTCGAGGCTCTGTACAAACGTCGGCCAAGAAATAAGGAGGATATACCATTAGAACATAAGTCTTCCTGATTGGATGTCGGAGTTACATATACAGGCGTTGGTGGCATGTATTATCTGGGTCCAATTGTGTGTAATACGGAAGCAGGCATCCACATAATGAATGGTTACAGTCTATACACTGCACTCCGAATTGTGATTGACTTGCTAGGGGCACCTCGCAAGTGCGGTATTTTTCACCTGTCGAAGCTCGACTTATCCATGTTCATTCCAGGTAAAGGGCGAAGCCAGACACTTCACGTAGGAGCAACGCCAATTGCCATTTTCCAGTGGAGAAAGCAACGTTGTCATCTTTGAGTCTACCAGGATATCCATCATATCTTGCTAGTTACTAGTCTATGGCAATGAAACTGCTAAACTCTTGCCTCTAGCCTCTTTACTTCCCTTGGCTGTTACGAGTCCATGCAGAACTGGTCAGAGCTGCATTTCTTTTAAGCGTAGATGAAGTAATTTTCAGAACCTCTAACTTGAATTGCTCCTGAGGTCTTGGGGATGATATTTTCTCAAGTACATCGAATAATGTATCTACTTTAGCAACAGAAGTTTGGATACTGTCCAACTCCTGTTGTGGGTAAGGCTGCAGGTTCGGTGCACAATATCTACAATACGTCTAGGAATCATCTCCAGAATAACATGGATATTTGTATCTGCTCTTTTCAATGGCTGTGTGGTAATTTATTGTCTGTCAACAGCTCTCCTCATGTCTTCGATTACTAGACTAATCTCTTTCTTGAGTCCCTGACCTCCCATGCCCCATCCACGCAAGGTGAGTAAATAGAAGGAAACCAGAGTGCAGAGTGAAGGATGCCTCAATTGTCAGCAGTTTGGACAGAACACCTCGAATCTTTCCAATCACTCGCTAAGAGCCAGTAATAGGTACCAGCACATGGACATCAATCGCTGCTTCGGTCTCGCAACTATCATCAAAGGGATTCAACCTGCTGCTCCAGCATACGAACCACTATACACGGCTGCGCCACAGAGTTATGGCCTTCCGAACTCTCACAATTCTGGTGTCAGGCCCCTTATCCAAACTAATCTCCAGCACTATACAGTAATGGGAATTATCGAGCCGCTAGCAATTTGTGACTCTGGACCGAACTTCACGAAATCCTGTCCGAATGCGAGCTCAGGAAGAGAAGATATCTTCCCTGCCTTGAAAATCGTGCGTCTGATCCTCTGGACTTGAATTTCAAGTGTGCATTGAACGGCAGCAAAACATTCCGCGCGCTTTACTTGGAGAGGACGTTTGTACAGTACTTGTGGAGGCGAGTGGCTATCATTGAAGGCATCTCTTGAATGTAATTCTAGATCGCAAGAATGCTAGATTGAATAAGTCAATGTCTCTATTCCTGGAAACTAATCAAGGTGCAAGTCAAGATCTTGATTTCTGAAAGTATGGCTGCTTGTTGCAGGTCATGATAAATCTCTCCAAGGACGAACACTCCTCTTTTCGTCAGAACAACGATGTTCTTCCCCTGCCTTCTCGGGACTGGAATCTTCCCACGACTAATAAGGGTTCTTTTCTCCACCATGGCCTAAGGAATCAGATTTCTCCACAGCTGCTTGATAATAAACTCTTGGTCAAAATGAGACGAGGGTTGATGTTTCCCGCCCGCCAGAAGAAGAGAAGAGAGGCGGAAGGTTAGTCCCCCTCCCTTCCCCCTCCCCTCAAACTCAAAAAAGAAGTATTGATGGGAAGCAGACGCGCGAAGCAGAATAAGCAGTATCTAACGACAACGCATGAACAAACGGAGAACAAGTATGTAAATAGTAGTGTGACAAATTTGTGCTTTTATTCACTATAAGACTAAAAAGCTTAGCTATTTTCCATCCTGTGCTCATTCTTTGCTGATTTAATTCACTCACCTAGCCTTACCACTCTCCAAACCGTTCTCCGCGGCTAGTGAATCTATAAATTCACCTTTTTCGGTCCTTTGCTCTCCGTTTTCCACTCTCCGCCCTCCATTCACTTCCTTTGGCCCCCGTCCTTCGTTTCTTCTATATAAACTCCCCTCCAGCCTCTCTATAATCCGCACAAAGACGTTCATGAAACAAGATGAACACAGGAACGGATAGCGGTGGTGTTTGGAGTGTCGTCCTGGCCGCGGCCTTAGTTATGTAGAGCTAGTGTAGTTTGTTAAACTACGCTTTTTCCGTAGCGTTATTTGCTATAAAAAGTTGTAGGGTATTGTTATTGTTAATTAAATTATTATTATTAATTAAGTTATGATTGTCAATTAAATTATTATTGTTAATTAAATTGTTATTATTAATTAAGTTGTTATTGTTAATTAAATTGTTATTAATAATAATTAGGTTATTATTGTCAAGTCTTAGTATTATTTTCTTTAAAAAATAGTATTATAATTTATTTCGATCGAAAATGGATAAAAACAGAACTACATCGTCAAACTCGTCTCAACACCAGACCTGACGCCCACCTCCCCGTTCTGGAAATACCTCGACAACGTAGGCATCATGCACACAGGCTAACCCGGCTTCAAGCACCGGGAAAAGAAACCCGAGCTAAGAGTAGAATACATTCATATGGGCGCCTTGCTCGGGTACGTGGTTGATATCTTGGTGGGAGCGGTGATGGAGATGGATGTTGCGAATGAGATGAAGGGGAGGGCGATTAGGGCGTTGAATAAGGTGGTTTGGATTCAGAATGATCTTTTTGCTAGGCATTATTTGTCGAAGGGGGAGGGGAGTGTGATGATGCCGGTGGGGGAGGGGGGTGTCCGTTTAAGGTTTGAGGAGTTTAGGGAGAAATGTAGGTAGCTTCATGGTGGTTTCTGAATGGTTCAACTGTTGAATGAGTCGTACCTTGCACGTGATCATGGAAAAGAGATATTCGAGAATCAATCTACCCTAACGCGGCTTTAACTGCGATATTGGAAGTACAGAAATTCCGAGGGATTAATAGCAGGGAGAATGACGCCGCTTCCAACATATCGAAAAGGAGATTGATCATTCCAGGCATCTCATGATCATGATCATCGGGGTAATTATCATCAAGTCTGGTGGAAGTACTTCATTAGATCTCTCTTCTCCCACTATGCTCATGATCCAGACGCATAGAGAGATATATTATGCATTACCGGATGAACAGAGCTAAAGAACAGCAATGGTGCTCGTTGTACAAGTCCTTTGCGGGGTCTTAACAATATCCCAGCATTTTGCGACAGTGATGCATGGCTCTTAGCAGTGGTTTTCATAGTAAGTTTGTAGTGTAGACGTGTAGGCAGAGACGCAGAAAGAGCTGAACTTTGTATGTCCATTATGGGAAACAAAAGTGCAAACGATTGAGAGTATCGTCGCTGCGTCGCATGACCTTGAAATTCCCCACCTTGGCTATTGTAATGACAATTGCTGCCGTACTTATCGACGGCTTGTAAAGTTCCACCAACCCGATTGAAAACACCAGAGATCTTTTCCCTCTGCTTTGTCCATCAGCACCCAGTTTTAAGCGAAGATCAAAAAGGAGGGGCATCACCCAAACATGAGGTGACACGCGTGACGAGACAGAGATCTCTCAGACATTGTCTGATCTCAGGGGACCCTTGCCAGTACCGTCATCAATTCATCGATGGCCACGCCCAGTCCTCCCAGAGACAATTTCTGGTGGACAGAATCAAGGCACAACCGAGCGCAATCTTCCAGGTCGGGAGTCAATTAGATGAGTGAGGATCCAATAGAAAGTGTTGCGCAAAACTGAGCCACAGCATACCCCTGATTTAGTACGTCACTGTCACAATTGAGTGCGGGTGAAAACCTCGGCAGCGAGCAGATCATTGCTCTGTGTGGCTTAAAGCTGCCAAGAATGTCAGAACCCTGAAATCTTAAATCCACCTGTTCGTCAAGACTGTGGCGTCCATCTCATGGATGGTTCGCTTCCCCAACTTCTTCTCCGCTGAAGCCAATGACAACGAGCAAAGCCAGCGTCACCTGTTGCAAGCGCGTCGCTGGGTAATTGACAATCGACAGGCCACGACCAGGAGTTGAAACGAAAAGATGTTGGAAAACTGGCTGAGCCACGACTCCCCAGCGTGCATGACCAGGGTGCAGAGCAGAAAAAAAAAGCCGCCTATGACGAATCGGGTGCAAACACTTCACATTCCTTGCTTTGTGGCCACGGCAATGAGCGCCAGCAACAACACACGATCATTCACACCACCGCCAGACTGAAACGCTTGTGAATAAAACCTGTCCTGCTTCCCTCCATTGCTGAACTTCTTCCATTCCTCTCAGCTTCCATCAGCCGACACGTTCACTTTTCGTGACAAAGTTGTAGTTCAGGTCCAATAGTTAGGACGCAAAAGCTTTCTCCAAACGCAAACGCAGAACAACAACAACAACCACCTCAAATCAAACCCAGCAATCAATCACAATGGCAAAGACAGGCATCTTCCACCACCTGGGCACGTTTCTTATATTCGCTGCGGCGATTCTGCTCTTGATTACCACCATCTCTGCTCCGGTTATCAATGACATCGCCATCCTAAAGGTGATGCTCACCAACCAATCCGACATCCGCAACTCCTCAGTTACCTTCGGTACCTTTGGCCACTGCGTTCTCGATGTTGCTCCCGCAAGGTAAGCTTCTATTCTCCAAGTCAATCTAGCAAAGCTGACTTTTCCCTCCGTAGCACTGATCAAGATTACTGCACCGGCAAGCACATTGGCTACAACCCCGCTGATATCATGGCTGGCATCGACCACACCACCTTTACCACCGCCTCAACCGATACCACAAAGGCCCTGACTCGAGTCATGATCCTCCACCCAATCGCCACCGGTCTTGCATTCATCTCCTTCCTCCTCGCACTCGGCGCCGGTTTCTGCGGTGCGATCATGGCAGCTATGGTCGCGGCCGTAACCTGGCTCATCACCGTCGTGGTCATGGCTTGCGACTTTGCGCTCTTCGGCATCATCAAGAACCATGTCAACAAGGACGGCAGCGGAAGCCATGCCTACTATTCGGTCGGGATGTGGACCATTCTCGCAGCCATGCTCTGCTTGTTCTTCGGAACCATCGTTGTGCTGTTCACTTGCCTCTCTTCGAGAATGCACCGAAAGGACAACCGCGCCTCCAAGGCTGGCGATGCTGGATATGCGAATGGTACTACCACTACTCGTAGACGCTTCTGGCAACGTCGCTCTCGATACTAGATCATGGTGTTGGGAAGATCGAGGATCAGATGAGCTTGTGAACTTTCCATTCTCTGGTTGGCGTTGGGGATCTGAAACTTCATGAGATACCGATTTCCTTCTTCGCAGGCCTGTATGATAGGTTGAAGTGGAGGAGCGTGCTGCATTGAGATACCACTTGGACCTTACGGTTCCTTTAATATACTGCTTCTGTAATGAGATGACAAATCAAATGATACCATAATCGAATTCCCTTTCCCTTTGTGCTTGAGGTTGGACGGAGTTCCAACTTAACATAGGTCTACCTTTTAAGTTCCCTTTCTGTTTTTGTCTGCATGTACTTGCGCTCGACGGACTTGACTATTGAACTGGGACTTGCGCCCGTCGTTGTCGCTCGCCAGGTTTTAAATTCTTTCGTTGCTTAGCTTTTTCATCTCTCGGTACCTCTTGCCACTGTTACTGTTGCCTGGAATGCTTTGGTGCGTTGTGTCAATGACCTCGACCTAAGACGAAAGGGACGTCACGTGTTCGCTTCGAATATCGGCCTCCTTTCATATGAACCATCACGGTGTATCATGACGGGACATGAAGTCCTAGCAGCAAAGGTGCTTCTACACACTTGAGAGTTTTTCAAGGTCACGATTGGGGGGACGTAAATTGAGACAGATACATGCGTGCTTTCAACAACTGCGGGTTCAATCATCAAGCCGAATGCGTCCCAGCTCTGCTGCTCCAAAAAAAAAAAGGACATAGGCGAGTTCAAAGGATGAAAATTGCAAAACCGATTCCTAGATACCAGCCAGAGTACCTAGGGGGATTAACAGATTCAAGCGAGTAATATATGAGTAAGCATCTTCGCAGGATCACGAGAATCTGATTTCGATCGTTATGGACTCGACCATTCGGCCGCCCTACTGCTCATATACCCTCTTTCTGTTTTTTGCGACAAGGAAATGCTTATTTGATCCTATAAGCCAAGCTTCGCGAGTGCGAGCTAGCCCGAATTAGGGCTATCGTCAACAAAGGGGCATAAGCGCTGTTTGGGAGCCGAACAACCTCGACACTGATGCAGGACCATATCACTTCACGTAAAGCCTGCTGAAACTTGAGAGGCCAGAGTCATATTAGGGACATATTTTCATTTATGGAGAGCGGTTGTCACATGTTTACGATTTCGACGGCAGCACAACTATCATGTGAAGCTCTCTTTGCTTTAGCTAGCCTTGCATTGGACGCCGGATCTATGCTTGGTAGCAAGCATTCCAATAGAGGCTTTAGCAGAAAGTAAAGATGATTAGGATGTGCTCTGAAATGCAAAATGTTAGACTGGTTGAGGTTCAAGAAGCTTCTATTTTGCATGGCGTGAAAGTGATAAAATTAGATCGATGAAATCACTCTCGAATTCAGTCTCCGAGAATTAGTATCGCGAGCAAATGTCTCAGCACGAGCGTAGTTAAAAGAAGTCTTTCAATGTCCATGTAGTGCTGCCAGCATCATGATTCGTATCGTGTTGCTCCGAAACAGTGTCGCTGCCAAGGCAGCCAGATGAGACTTCGAGCGTTCGCTTTCAACTACAAAGTCGTAATGACGAAGGTCTTCTTGGTCGTAGCGTGCTTTCTTATCTTCAACTTTGTCGTTAAAGGTGAATGGCGATTTGAAAAATAAAATTCTGCTGCGCGTCTCCTTGGCGACCATCTTTTATACAACAACAATATTCTCAACGCACCACCTCTTGCAACGCGCAACAATGGCTGTTGAGTTGAAGGACGAAGACGACGTGCCCCTAGCCTTCATCTTCGAGACGAATGAGCCGTACGTACGCATGAAGTGAAGATCGAGGGTGAAGTTGCTGACCTTTTCAAAGGATTTTCGGACCCAACCACTACATACAAGCGATCACTCGAGGAGAAGACCTCAAAACTTTCCGACATATGTTTCGACCACCTTGCGAGTGCGAAGAGTGCAACCAGCAGTACAAGACGGCGATCAACAGAGATACACGACTTCCTGACGGTCAATTCAAGCAGATCAAGAGGTATTCCAGTTATGTCGCGGATGAAGAAGCCAAAACTCAAGCAAGTCGAGCCTTCAAGAAGATTTCGGCCGATCGTGCATACCTCAAAGAGCAGTGTTACATGAACGGTAACACAATTCTCAAGCGTTGGAAGAAATTGACGCCCAGCGAACGAGCTCGTCATCTACTCCTGGTTGACAATGATCTTTACCAACATCAATGGGCCGATGTGATATTTTCGCGTAAGTTCGCTGAACGACTGAAAGTATTCAGAAAAGCAGTTGCGGAAGGCTCTGTACATTGGCATGGGTGTATCGACTTGACTCAGGGACGCGAACGCCGACCATACCGCAACACGTTCTTACTACCATATATCAATGTCGAGGCTTTAGCTTCTGACCCATTGAGGCTGTTGAACCTTCTGCACAACCGCACAAAGTATTCCCCTGCGGAGTGGGCACCCTACGACACAACCATACTCGCAAAGGACTGGGAATTGGGTACATTCGAGACCGCATACAGTAGTGTTTGTATCATCATGCATGGTTCGGAATATGGGAAAGTGACGCGATGGGAAGAGAGTGCTGCCCACAGGTGGGACATTGTAGGATTTCCTAGGGCTATCTTGACTTTGGAAGCTCAGCAGAAGCTCTTGGCGTTCTTGCGAGGGATCGTCGAAAAGCTTCTCGAGGGCTTTAGTCGCAACGACACATCACCACAATCCGATCGCTTTGAAAAGATAATTGGATTACGGTCAGCAAGCCCCGGAGGAAGCAGCCCAGACGAGTTCGCATCGACATATCTAAATCAACCATTCTCAGCTCCTCCGAAATTTGACATCGAAGAGCTACTCTCTATCGCTCAGACACAGCTGAATATGCATGGTGACAATCTGTGGCTGTTGCAGACAGATCCACGATACTTTCGTCGATATGCGAAGCTTTTGGTTGACGGAGGTTTAGCCACGAATCTGACGAAGACAAACCAGTATGTCTGCACTCATCTCGAATTAATGCAGAGAGCGATACAATTCTGGTCTTGGGAGGGCATTTTGGAGGCGACATTGAAGCTGCAAGCAACATATCGTAGCTTCGATGTTGAAGTGAAAGTTGGGGAAGCCCTTTCCTCACAGTACAACCACGCACTTGGGTCATTGGAAGCTCTTCTCTATGATCAATTGCAGCGCCGCATTCAGGCAATCCGATATACTTTGCTTCATAGGCCGGGCTTCCAGAGCAAGTGGAATGTCAAGTACGTCCAACGTTTGCAGAGCATGTCGGTCTCGATAGGGCGAAAGGTTCCCGGTGAAACGCCTGCAGATGTGCTGTACAATGACCGCTTGAACTTCTGTACATTCGCTTTGACCGATAAGGAAGACATAATCATAGATAACCATGAGCACACCGACCCTCGTCGGAAGGACTTCTCCATGCTCTTTGCAATGTTTGACGAACATCTAGCAGACTGCCACAAGAAAAAAGACAAGCTAGAGTTGGCGAGGCTGGACGAGATCCTCTACGAGTTGTTCGCTGATATGTCTTCCGTGCACCAAATGCTTTCTCTGGTTCGGTGGCATCGCCCGCATCC
The DNA here is from genome assembly GCF_001500285.1 of Mollisia scopiformis. Taxonomy (NCBI): domain Eukaryota; kingdom Fungi; phylum Ascomycota; class Leotiomycetes; order Helotiales; family Mollisiaceae; genus Mollisia; species Mollisia scopiformis. The sequence continues at coordinate 144,480 of NW_017263590.1, forward strand.
ACCCACGCCTTCAATACAAGACCTAAAGTCTTCCGAAGATGGCAAAGTGTGGCGTTATATTGAGAAGCAATTCTTCGAACAGAGCACGTGGAGACAAATTGAGTGGAAGGATGGCAAGTGGGTGGACCATCTCAGACCTGAGTTGAAGGAGTGCGGATCTAAGAAGATAGCTGCTGAGCAACGTTTGGCTACACTTCTGAAGAACTTCATGGAGACCCCGAAGCCAACAGGCACCCGGTTCAGCCAGACTTGGCTCGATCAAGACGCTTCCGAAAGAGCAGCTCTGAGCAAGTTCTGGGAAGGTATGCGCGCTCGCCATGAAGGAACCTTGCGGCGATTAGGTTTCGACGCGTCCGACATTCATTCTGACTTGAAAGTCTTATCCGCGGACAGAGATGCGGAGTATCTGGCCGAAATCGAGGCAGAGAAGCAGGCAATATTGACTGGAATTGCTGCACGAGAGACGGAGAAGGAAGCCAAGAAATTGCTTAAGGCCCAAGGCAAGAAAGTACTACAGACCCAATGGGGCTTGGAACAACCAGATCCTCTCGTCACCCCATTGTCAAAGCTAAAGATCAAGCGACATGGGGTCGCCGAGCAAAGCGCAGACCAACATACAACTGATGAAGCACCAACTGCTGTACAGCTAGAGTCTGATGCTACAAGTGCTACCGAAGAGAAGATATGCGTCGGCGTAAGCAAAAGATCTTTGTTGATATTCAGAGGCATGTTTCCGAGCAACAATCCAGAAGAACGTTCCAGGTTTGTCACATCGTTTCTTATCTCTCTCTACTGCTCGAAGATCCCCCCCCCCCCCCCCCAACACACACACACAAAATCTCAACTATATTAAAGAATACTAACCTTGAACTTCCAAAACAGGAGCGTGGACTGGGATGCCTTTGTGAACGCCATGGGGGAAGAACCAATCAGCTTCGTTGCTCGTCACAGTGCCGGTGGTTCGGCCTATTCATTTGAGCCAAGTGTAAAGTCAAAGTGGTTTGGGAAGGGTAAGATTGTGTTCCATAAACCTCATCCTGTACCGATTCTTGATCCGATTGAGTTGTCTACAAATGGGAAGCGGATGGCGAAGTGGTTCGGATGGAGCGAGGAGACCTTTCAACTGCGGGAGAAGTAAATGGTATTTGTAAAGTAATATCTCGGAATATTTTGGTCTCTGGCCAGGATTTGTAGCTCTCTAGACTGTGTAGGAATTAGACAATCAGAAAGCAGTACAGCAAAGTGATGAATCCCGCCTGTTATGTGATTGGCACTTGCCTATTTTCACCATACCAATATCAGACAGCGAAACCTGATCAATGAACATGGACAAGATGTAGATTATTGTAAATTGCCAGAATCCAGCAACAGGCGTAACGCCTAGCAAACATCACCCACGCAAAAAGCAACGATGACTCCAACTCGGCAGGCAACCTCACCACGGACAACAGCACACACCACGTCTCTTACCTCAGCCTCAAGCTTGAGCCTCGGCCAAAATCGCTTCAGCAGCCGCCTCCGCAGCAACAGCCTCCTCTTCCTGTTTCTTCTTATCCTTCGCCAACCCCTCCGTAAAAAGTGGAGATTGCATCATCGTGCTCCAGTCATGAACAGCATTCGTATTCAAATACGAAGCCATGACAGCCTCATTGCCTCTCGGCACAAGCTCAGCCTCATACTTCTTGACTGCAGCTTGGAGCTCTGCTGGTGTGTGTTCTTTCATAGCTCGGAGATGGACCAAGAAATCAGCGGCGTCTGAGATGGCGTTGTTCAGGCCTTGACCGCGATCTGAAGACATCGTATCAGTACTCATTTCCTCCATTCTAACTAAGGCTAACAGAAAACTTACGGAAAGTCATAGCATGCGCAGAGTCTCCAGCCAAAGTAACAAGACCCTTTCCTTCCCATGGCTTTGTTGGCCAGTACGATAGTCTATTATGCCATACTTTCGTGTCGGGTGGGATTGTTGCGAAGACTTCGCCGAATGGGTAGCCGAAAGCCTTTCCCCGTTCATACATGGCTGGTAGAACATTATCGCCTTCGAGACCGGTGGATTCGTCTGACCGCCATGTTTGCATCAACATCCAAGTCCAGTCTCCAGGATCCTCTGATGTACAGTCATGAACTAAAAGCTCTTAGTGAATGCGCAATTGGCCAATCATGATAAGGTATAACATACTACTCATCCATGTGAAAGTACCATTGGGATGGAACGTAATCGTGTAACGTTGATGTAATTTGCGAAGGTCGATTGAGGCTTGTCGGCTGAGCTTTGTGATCGTCACACTGGCGACGCAGGGTGACGGGAGGAGTTCGGCTTCTTTTGGTCCCAGGAGATATTCTCGAGTAAACGAATGTGCACCTTCACAACCAACAAGGAGATTACCAGTTTCTTTTGTTCCATCTTCGAAGGTCGCAGTTACGGTATCGTCGGATGTCTCGATATGCTTGAGACGTTTACCCCACTACACGAAAGCGGTCAGACAAAAGTGGAGAGGAGGGGCTTTGGTAAGCACGAACCTTAATGTCGACGTCTTTCGAGATCATCTCAAGCCATTTCTTTCTTTTGAGGCGAAGACTCCAAGGTGCTGGCAGATTCTTCAAAAGTTCTCCAGTCTCTCCATTGTGCACTGGCATGACACTTCCCTCGTGGGCAACATAGCTCGGATCCGTCTGTACAGTCTTCACCAAAGGCTTGAGATCTTCAGTCAAGCACTCGTCGAGACGCGACTGCGCCCAGTAAATGCCAAAGTTCCAGTCTCGAGGTCGTTCATAAAAGCTTTTGTCTTGTTCGAAGACAGTGCATGAAATGCCAGCCTAGTCGCATAAGCTGTGACCAGGACCAGAACGTACCTTGCTTACCTGCTTCAAAACCTGGCCAAACAACAAGCCGCCAGATCCTGATATGCTTTAGAATATGCCACGAGGATACTTGGCAGGGAACTGACCGGAGCCAATGATCAACACACGTAGAGGTGATGGCTGAGAACCCATCTTGAAGTGGAAACCGGGATGCAGAGCTATGCTATGCTGGGTGCTCGACACGACAGATGATGGTGTTTCACAGGAAGAAAACAGAATCTCGGGGAGAAGTATAGAGAAAGCTTGGGAGAGCCCACTCACAAGGGTGGCTTGCCCTGGTCTTTTTGATTCAGCCGACCCAGAGCCGTGGGACCAGAAGCGATCGCTGGTGACTTCACCAGGGCTCAATAACCTAATTCGTAGGGAAGGTCCTGCAAGGAGCAATTGTCCAGCGCAGCGATGACTGGAGAGACAAACAAAGATAACGGTCATTTGCCAATGAAGAGTCATTCATCTCATTAGATAATTTCAGTGCCCTGTCCTCGCTCTCGCACCTGTACGCATACAGCTGCAGGAAGCCGGAGTACTTACGGTATCGGTCCATTGTTGTGCATCAATGGGCATGCTCTGGGGTGTACATCGTGGAAGCATGATCAAAGAAATGGGATGTTGTCCGCCGGGAGAAGGTAAACGTTTCGGGAGAGCCGCTATTAGCGACGGAAGCTAGCCATTTGAGGTATCTCTTGTACGGCACAAAGTGATGAAAATTGAGGAAGTTCATGCGCGGGATGCGGGAATGTCACACCCGCACGATGAGCAGAGAAGTTCGCTTAGAGAATACGCCCCAATGCCGCAAAACAATTCTCGACGGCGCTGCATTTTGGTTATTCGGTAGTTGTTGGTCCATTCAATGAGGCAGGAGCCGTTTGATTCCAGTCTTGACAACGGAGTTGCTACCATAACAGGCCATACCGAGTCCTGTAATGCCTATAGAACATGCTGGCGGTATCCAATACTCAGGATGCGTTCCAGAACCCCACGTCGCGAGATAGCGACAAACCTCATAGTGGGGCCGAACGGCCGCGGAAAGGTTCCCCGTAGCACTTCCTTGTCGTTTCGTTCGTACTCTCCCCCCCCCTAATTTACTTGTAATAGTGGGCCCCCTGGTCGTAGGGCTATTTTCTATGGGAGACCAGGGGGTCCACTATTACAAGTAATTAGGGGGGGGGAGAGTACCACACAGGTCGGGGGGGAGAAGTGAGGTCTCGTCCACATGGCGTGGAAGTTGAGCATGCAGGTCTGTAATCAAATATCAGCCCATACTTAGACTTTGGAAGATTCCGTACTTCTTCGTTAAACTATCAGTGTTTTGCAGCCCGTGAAAATAACTTGTAGTGGCGATGGCCCAAGCTCCACAAACTCCCGCTTCTCCACGAATCACAGGATCTGAACTGCAACATCCAACATCGAGTCCAACAGTTGAGGTGAGTTGGTGAAACGTATTTGAGGCTTCACATCTGATACGTTGAAAGGAGCAACCGAATGAGGGACCGACCGTTGCCGACGATGATTATGAAGATATATATGATGGAGATTCAGCGTACGGTGCATTTTCGGATGTAACCGATACTGCATCGGTGAGTTCGAGTATCATGAAATTTAGGGAAGAAAATGGTAGAACGTATCATTCGTTTGGTGAGTATAACATCCTGGATGCAGGCGATGACTCTGATGGAATAGGTTCGACTGAGCATTGGGGACCAAACGATGAAAAAGCTCAAGATCAACAAGATATCAGGTATGATGTAAGAGCCGTGCTACAAGGCAAGACTACTAACTTACAGTAGCCACCATTTTTGGAGTCTGATGCTGAAAGGAGAACTGTATTTAGCCCCAGTTGAAAATCCACAAGTGAGCTTGACAAGCCAGGGAGCCATTCCATAGATTGACTCGTGCGATAGAGGATCCTAGACGTCGGTACCGGAACAGGTATATGGGTGATAGATGTGGCTGAGAAACATCCAGCGGCAGATGTAAAAGGCATTGATGTATCGCCTATCCAGCCAATGTGGGTACCCCCAAATGCCAGATTTGAATTAGACGACTTCAATCTGGAATGGCAAGACGAAGAGAAATATGACTTGATCCACGAGCGAGAATTGTTGGGGTCGGTGCCAGATTGGCCGAAGTTCTATGAACGATGCTTTCGGTAAGGCCAAAGGCAGCATGCTGAGCAATGCTGATGTTGTGCAGAGCTTTGAAACCAGGAGGATGGATAGATTGTTCCGAACCTGGATTGTATTTCGAGTCATTTTATGACACCCTAGGGCCAGACCATCCTTACAAACTATGGGGAACAGCGATGCTTGAAGCAGGAAACAATGCTGGGATGAGTTTTGATGTTGGACCTTACATCAAACAACGACTTGAAGATGCCGGATTCGTCAATGTGGTCGAGAAGAAAGTATGCTGTACGATTGGTAAATGGTCGAACGATACTTGGGAAAGAGAAGTAGGAGTATGGGAGCAACTTCGATTAGAAACAGGAGTGCAGGACTTCTGCGAAAGAAGGTTCATCAACAACCTCGGGTATGTGAAAGCATTCAGTCATAGAATACGGACTGAATTGACAATGCAATAGTTGGACAGCGGAAGAGGTTGCTGTTTTTGCAGCAAAAATGAGAGCAGCAGTCAAGAACAACAAATTGCTAGCACACCACTGGTTGTAAGTATCGTATACAGAACTCCGATGTATGAATCTGACGAGAAAAGCTACTTCGTAGTGGGACAGAAGCCGTCCTTTGAATAACAACGCTTTGAATCAGTATGTTGGAATGGTTTCAGGACTGAGCGAGGGGTTCAGGGTGTTAAGCATTTTGAAAAGGAGCAACAGCAACAAGGGAAAGTTTGCAGGACGCGGAAGATACCATCTGTACTTGCAATAACATGCATCAGTGCAATACATAGACTAAGAAGCAGTTCCAACAGACAAGTGACTCTCCTGGTGCTCTTCGAGTAAGGTGGTAGTCTGAAACAACGAAAGAAACTGCAGACCCAATCCTAGTGCGGATTCGATTGAATGTACGCATAGTCGCCTGATGATTTGGCTAGCTTGGTAAAAGAGGTGGAGGCGAAGATGTTAACTTCAGGCAAAATATCAACAGAGACGATTCGGAGCTCAAATCAAAAATATATACTTCTGCACTGTTGGCCACAAGCGCCTACCGTAGTATCAATATCAACCTTCTTTCTCCGATTCTCCACAAACCTCACCACCTCCCAATCACCACAAGATGCTCCCACGATAACAATTACTTTACCCTTTGCCCTTCATCCCTCAATCTCGACAATGGAGCCATCATCAAGCGCTGCCCGCGCCTTGACAGCCCGCACCGTCCACCTCAAACTCTATCCAACCCCAAGAACCTTCCCCGAGCGCCGCGAAGTCCTCCGTGTCCTCGAACGTTTTGGCGAAGTGAGCATGTTCCGTTCTCTCAAAGTACATCTCCCTCTCCTTCTAAAATCCTAAAGCTAACCTTTTGCTCAGTACAATCGCAAAAATCACAACCCAGTCCACAATGCCTTCCTCGCCCTCTTCACCACATCCTCCTCCGCCACCGACCTCCTAAATGCCTCTCCCCTACGCTACCGCCTCGTAACCTCTCCCTCCGAACCCTCTTCTCCTGACCCCCAAACAACGACGTTCTCCCTCAATGCCTCGCCCACAACCTGGGACCACCAAGCTGGCTTAACAGGGTCACAGAACCCGCTCCATGGGCCCTTTCGTCCCATTTCGCCGCGCTACTCGTACGTAGGGTCATCGCTGGAACGGGTTGTGCCCGAGTCTTTGTGGTCGCGGGGACTGCTGGATTGGGAGACGGATAAAGGGGAGGAGGTTGTGGATGGGAAGGTTGATGGGGTGCGGATGAGTGTTTCGGGGGAGGGGATTGGAAGGAGGGTTGCGGGTTTGCAGAATTGGGATGCTGGGAAGATTGGAGAGGGGAAGAGGCCGGAGATCATGAAGGGGTTGAGGCGGTTTTTGGAGAGCAGGGAGGGGATACGAGGAGAGAAAGGAACTGAAGGACGGGAAGGGTGAAGAGGCGCTGGGGAAGGAGATTACGCCAGCAACACGAGGTTCTCATGAAGGGCCACTGAGGAAGTTTTTGGAGCAAATGAGGAGACGACATAATGAAGCAAAGGAAGGAGCCCCTGGAACGGTGAAGAGCTCTTGCAGCCAGGAATACGAGCTTTTCAAGCCCTGGAACTAAGAAGGACAACTTTACTGCAGAAGCAGTGTTTCCACGCAAGAGAAGAACGTCTATTATATACCTCGGAAGGTACAAATCCAGGACCTCGTTCTCGGAACGATGAATCTCACGAGGCTCCGGACATCTTCTACGAAGACTACAGTGGCAGGAAGAAAGGGTAGAAGAAGGGGCATTCAATTCCAAAGAAGCCATCAACCCACACACAACTCTCTAAACTATAGCCTTACCTTATGTATGGCCAATTCAAGAACAACACAAACGCAATATTCTCATGACGAGCCTGAACATCTCTTACGAAAAGACCACAACAGTGAAAAAAGAACTTCTCAATTCCACAAAGCCCATTATCTCTCACACACACAACTCTCTATGGAAAATTCCCACCCCAATCCCAGAGCTATCCAAACACTGTGATCCAAAACTCACAGGTGAAAATTCCACTGCTAGCGCGAATTGCGCAGAAAGTACTACAAGCATTGAGCACATGAAGTGTGTCTCTTAGATATCTACACCAATTCCAAACAATACCCACAAACACAATCTTCAACCCACCAAAGCCCTTCCTTTCCTCTCTTCCTCCAAACATCCCGATACGTCCTTCATCCTCGCCGCCAACACATCATCCATACATACTACACACTAATTAAAAGTTGGATCCAAGACCAACAAACCTATAACTAACATTAAGTATATCCGTCTCTCCCCCTCCAATCCTCTCCCCCTCCTCCAACGCCGGGTATCCCAGATCCCATCCAGAAAAAAAGAAAAAAAGTTACACCGGCGGCCGCCCCCTGTTCCATACCATGCAAGCCCCACCACCCCCACGTGTTCATCCTTACTGTATGATACATCACATCCCTCCTAGGGCCGCGGAAAAAGATACGCTTATTCAACCATCTATTCATTCTATGATAACAGTAGCACACATCAAAGCCTCAAACCATGCGTCGTAAGAGACGAAGAAACAACGCTACTCCTCCAGTACCACCCGTCGAAGCCCGAGCCGTATTCCTCTACATACTGCAACCCGTTTCTTGCGCCTGCCCACTTCCACACACAGTCCATGCCATAGGCCAATATACCAGCTACCCATTTCGCGGGCTCGCTTTGCCTCATGCTTACATTTGCGTTTTCCTTCTCGTCTGCGAAAGTGACGGTCTTTTGTGGCTTTACTCTTACTCGTGCTCCTCGATTACCTTCCTCGCTGTGCTCGTTCCTTTCCTTCCACTCTCCGGGGCCCCCCTTCGACTCCCTTTTCCCGAACCCCCTCTATTCAACATTTCTCTGTGACCACCCAGATCACCCTGCTCGGGACCATCACTCATTCTACTCTGACGACTTCCTCTACTTCCTCCTCGACTCAAGCTTTGACTGACCTTGTGTCTCAACTCATGCTCTTTGTGGTGCATGTACTGCCGAACATCTTCAATCGCTGCACGATTCGGATGTTTGGCTTCGAGACTCTTCTCATCGACGAGTTTGTTCTTGCGTCTGATCTCACTGAATCGAGACATGCTACCAAGCTCGAGGAGACACATTCGTCTGGTGGTATGGTGAGGATTCCCGATGATGACAGGACGCCAAGGTTCTTCTTCCTCAATTCCTTCTTCGCGACGAATCTTTGATGCTCTGCGAGCTTGATGGTATTGTTCCATCTCGTCTTTCTTAGAATCTGGAATGATTTGAATGTCGGTGAAGCGAACGAGGGTGGCCAACAGGAGTAAGGAGAGGACAAGAAGTATTCCAGCCATGATGCCTGTAGCTGCTTGTTGGCCAAGGTGCCGAGTAAGAGAGCCACCAACACCAGAAGCAGCTGCAGCAATCAAGTACCCAAATCCGGAGCACATCGCAAATGCGGACTGAACTCGTGGAAAAGATGAGTAATTCGTTCTTTTGGCTGCCGTTTTGTCTCCTGATGAACCACGAGGGCGACCAGTCATACCGGGTTGAAGATCCGAAGTGTCGAAAGTTTCCATGATGATACCACTGCATTCAGCTAAAGCCAGACTGGACAGGAATCCGATGATTCCAGCGAAGATGATAGGTAAGGCGAAGGGGATCGGTGGCCCTCCAGAGGAAAGAGTATAAGCCATGCCAGCAACTGGAAGGCACAGTACGAAAATGGAACGTCGAAGCATATGCGATGACCATGCGAATCTCTTTTTCAGAGTAGCGTCATCACTAGTTATGACCTTGTTCCTAGCTCGACTGAAGAACGATGCCTTCTGGAAAGGTATAGCAATAAGCGCTCCAATTGGTAGGGACATGACACTGGCACCGATCAATGGAGACTTGAGCTTGTAGTCTTTAGACAACAAAGCACCTAGAAGCTATCTCGAGTCAGCAATTATTCGTAAGTACTGACACGACATCCTACCGAGATGATCAACACCATTTGCCCATAGATCCAAGCATTGTACAACGCCATGATAAGGAATCCTGGTTGTCGAAGCATATTCTTGGACAGCATCACTCCATAATGGAACTCCTCGCCCCACCATTTCGGTCCTGACTGAACCATATGCATCTTGACCTCCCCACGAGCCAATCTGCGAGATACCGCGTTCTCCTTGACAACTTCCGCTACCGATCTTCGGAATGCAGATCTTCTGACTTCTGGGCAGAGAACATTAAGCAGCATGACAAATGCAATGATGGCAATAGAGACATAAAATCCCCAAGCAGGTGGCAGGTGGTTGATGATAAGAGCGCCAATCATGAAGCCGAAGCCAATGGATCCGATGCTGCACCACGTCCAAAGACCAAGCCAAGCTCCCATACCGCCGCCGTGACGTCTTACATCAAATTCATCGACATGCTCTTGATGAGGGTTTTGGCTTTGCAGCGAGGCACCAAAGAGATCAGTGAGCATAGCTTTGAAGTTCATGTTAGCGAAGCCAAGACAAAATCCCATCAATGCTCGAGGCATGATCAAGCCAATACGCCATACAGCAACATATGGGGATCTGAATTCGCCGACCGCAAGTGCTTGTGGGAACAACAACGGCATTGCCAGCGACATTGATCCGAGGATGTAAGGCTTTCGTCCATGCAACAATGGCAGAGGCCAAAACAAGAAGGTCGGAACGGCAAGGCCAATGAAAAAGAAAACGTTTCCGAGGACGGTATAGTGATGGAAGTCGACAATGTAGTACTGAATGGCAGGTGTTTCTCCAGCATAAATGCCAACGATGATCCCAATCAGTGCAGTACTGAGACATGAAACAGATGCTACGAATCGTTTTCGTCCTGGAGACCAGTCCCGCGCAATTGCTTGCCGTTTGTGTGATCTCGTGAAACTGAAGCCTTTGAGATGTTGACTTCTCAAACTGAGATGACGTTTACCACCAAGGCTAAATACGTGCTTCTTCTTCTCGTTACTGGGCTTCGTCGTTTGAGGCAAGTTTGGATCGGGTTTGTCCTGCAACTCAATAGCTTGAAGCGGTCTGCTTCCTCCCGCTTGTGCTCCACTTCGTTGCCTGACTCCATAGCCAGTCTCAAAATCCAAGACTTCGCTATGTTCGGCTAGAGAACCGTCAAGACTGTGCGAATAGCCATGTCGGTCACGATCCATAAATCGTTCCACCAAGTCAGTTCCCGATGCTGTTGCCCGAGTTTCTGGTTGTGGCTCTGCGAACTCGGTAGGCATTTTACTGATATCCATATCTTGCCAGTTGTATGTCTGCCCTGTGGCGCCAGTCTGGCGTGTAGCAGCAGTCTGACCAGATTTGGCATTTAGGATCTGCTGCTGCTCAGCTTGTTGCCTTAAAGCAAGAGAGCTTGAACGAGGAGTAATGGGAGGATGTTTGCGCTGTATGATGTAATCACGTACCTCTCTTTTACTTGGCACAGATTTCGAAGCAAGCTTGGAAGCTACCGCTTGATGTTGTTCGAGAGAATGTCCATCTTGAGGATTTTGTGACAAGCTACCACCTTGAGGCGTGGGCTTTGGGAGAGGCATTGTCTTGTTACGCGGCATTGGATCTCCGCAAAGGTCTAGTACCACGTCTCCAGACTCGTTTGCAATAGGGTCGCTGTTAACTTCGTAAGTTATGCTCTTCCTTGCTGGGCTGAGACGTCTCGGGGACTTTTCAGAGCTTTTTCGACTATCAACCTTCTCAGAGGGCTCGCTGAATGGCTCGAGATTTCTGAATTCAGGCTTTACCAATGATGACGGACTATGCTCACTTGAAGAGATTGCCTGAGGATCAGGCGGAGGAATGAATACAGACATCTTCCGAGTCGCAGAACTGCTAGGCACCCTTGTGTCCTTACCGTCCGGATATTGCACACTACTTATCCTCTGAACTTCCATGTCTGTCTCAAGTGGCATGGATCTTGGATCAGCACTTCGAAGACGGTCAGAAACAACGTTGCTCAAGTCCTTGCCAATCGCAGAGGGGCTGTCTGCAAGAGGTGATTCGCGAGAAGGAGGGATAGATGCTGGAGGAAAGGGAGTTGATATACGTCCAGTTGGGGGCCATCCGGAAGCATGTCGAGATGGACCTGTGACCGATACAACTTTGATGCTGCGCCGAGCGGGCTCATAAGACTCTTCGTCTCCCTCCTCAGTGTCAGAATTACTAGAGCCTGAATAGCTCAATAGACTCTCATGAACACTGGCATCGCTCGACTCCTCGGAGCAACGAAGCGCAGCAATTCTCAAGCGTCTACGCTCAGCCTCCAAGCGAGCTTTGACTTCCGCATCAGTCTCCTTCTTCCTACCACCTTTCAAAATGCGAACAGCATTACCAAGCAGCGTCGGAGCATATGCAGGATCTTGGTTGTCAGCTGCCTGTCGAGCGATAAACAGTGCTTCATTCATCAGATTCTCAAGATCATTGATAGTCTTCGAAAACATTTCTGACGGATCAGTCCTTTTTCCTCGCTTGTCTTTGGAAACAACAGGCTTGGGAATAGCTGGTTCCGGAGTCTTTCCAACGTACAGCTCCGAGATATGTCCCGTCGGAGCAGTCATTGACCTGGGTGGTTTGTTCAGAGCCTCGTAGTCCCTGCGGGTACGGGGTGGCAGAGCTGTAAAGCGCGATTCGTACGGACCATTGCTAGACAATAGTTCTCGGAGCCAGTGAACTGTATTCTTCCGACTTAGCTTCCTAGGCGGAGACGATTGCGTACTCAATTTGGAGATTCCATTCTGAGGCGGTGTTGGCTTCGAAGGCAGCAGTTTTTCTTCGTCATTCTTGTCAGAGCCAGCACTCCGCAGTGAACCAGCTGAAGAGATTGAACGTAGGCCTCGACCTGCTTTGGACATTAAACGCTCAAATGATCGTTTCCTGACAGGGGCGCCAACTGTCCCTTTTGGCGAGAACTTGGAGATCGAGTTCGTAGCTGAAGTCTTTGGGCTGAGAACACGATTCTGGGAGGACTTTCTTGTCGGTATGGGAGTATAGCCCCTCTTGAAAGCTTTGGACAGCTTCCAACCTGGCATATCCTCACCAGTGTCAAACTTGTCAACATTTTCGAGAGGAATTGTTTCCAGCTCGCCTGGCGAAGTAACGCCCGGGAGGACTGTCAGATTTTGGTTGGACTGAAAATTCGCTGGAACAGCTCCAATGCGTCCGTATTTTCCTGATGTACCTGGTGAAGTGGTAGACCCCGCTTTATCGACTATTGGGTTCGTTTCATTCTCCTGATTCTTCGTAACAGTACTTGGACTTCGAGATCGTTGTCCGCCTTGACTGGTGGGATCTGCTGCAGACATCGCAACCACGGATGTGGGTTGTGTGAGACGACTTGTGAAGATGACAGTACCTTCGGAGTCTCGAGGCGTAGACGACGGATGATTCCAAAGAGATGCTTTACGCAGATAGTCATCGGCTTTTTGAGCAGCTTGAGCTAGAGAGTCTGCCATCAGCTTCCGATACGCGTCAGACGCTTCGTCTTGTGCTGAACCAGCTGGAACGACGATGTCCTGTACAGCATTACGAACAGCGACCTCGACTGCATCCTGTACGGCTTCTTTGACAGCCGGAACGAAGCCCCAATAAGTTGCGTTGAGTGAAGCTGGTGATACTGAAACTTGCCCACTATTCTTAATTTTAGGACTTGTAAATTTCGGGGAAATCAATCCATCATCATCAGTACGGCCGTCGGCGTCCTTTGGAGGGTCCTTCATCACCAAATTCACCTTCGATGGATCTTGGGATGGAGAGTTGTCAACAGGAGCTAGAATCGTGGACAACTCGGGGCCTTTCTCTTCAGTTGGTGATAAGCAATCTTCCAAAAGATGAGATTTTGGAGATGTCATAGCAGAGTTCTTGCCGTTCCTTGCCAAGGAGGGCTTCTCAGACGGATCCACATCACAAGGATCTCCCATTTCTTGAACCTCAGGAAGGTTGACATTCTGTTTGACAATTGCTTTGCGCATTTGTTCTTCGACTTGCTGGATCTGTCCCTTTACGCTGTCGACAAGTTCTTTCGCTTTTTGCAGATTCGCAAGATGATCTGCAGCAGCAGAGGAAAGGACTGGCTTAGTGGATTTGTTCGAAGGTAAAGGAGTGCTTTTGTCTTCGTCGGCATTGTCTCGAGGCGCGTCGTCTTTCATGTCTGACTCCTCAGCCTCGTTCGGAGCAGATTTCGGGGCAGTTTTTCTCTCGAGAATAACTTCTTCTTTACTTGGAGGACTTTGACCAATAGCTTCCGCAGGACTCGGCGTCAGGATAGGAGGCACAGGAAGTCCAGTATCAACCGGTTGAGACTGAGTTACAGACGGCTTGAGAAGTGCATGACGAGCTCCAGATGTTCTTGAAGCGCCTGAAAGCAAGGAAGGGGTATATGACTTAGATTTCAAGGATGCCTCAGAAGCCCTGTTGCGTATTGACTCGCTTATGAGTGGTTTTGTTGAACTCAAAGAAAGTTCCGAAGGTCGTGAGCTTACTGCTGGCTCTCCAGTCTTGTTACCAGTCGGTAAGCTGAATTCCTCCTTTGATTCTGAGCCGTTCGACTCCTTAGGATTGTCGCTTTCATTCTTGGCTTGCGTCGCGGAACCATCAGACGACCGAGGGAACGCAATGCCATCTATGCTCTGAGCTTGGTTCGTCGCCTTGTCCTTGTATGCAAGTGAGCTGTCTGATAGCTTGTGGCGTAGAATAACTGAGGCACGCTTCGACTTCCCCTTATCCTTATACCCTGGCAAGCTGAAATTGGTTGCAATCGTTGTAGAGAAGCGAGGCTGGCTTTCCATAGCTGCAAGTTCCATATAGTGAGCAGCAAGTGGGAAAGCGTCCATAGAACCAGAGCTAACTGGACTTGTTGGAGAGATGGCAATCGGAGACTTGGTATTCTTGCGAGAACGAAGCTTAGTCTTGTACTCGGGTTGCTGAAGTTTGCTATCCACCTGCTTCTGCGATTCGGCAACCTTGTCTGGCACATCAACTACTTGGGGGATCTTGACTGGCACGCCCTGCAAAGAGAGACCCAATCTAGCGACATCTTGTCTGAGTCCTTCTGCAACAGCTCTGAAATCATTCGGCATATTGCGTGCCTGAAACATCGACTCTTTGAAATTGATGTTGGATCGTCTTCGACGACTATGTTTCTCGCAGTTGGCACGGCCAGGAGGACATCCAGCTAAGAAACATGCCAGATCTGCTGGTTCGATCTTGAATTCTGGACCTTGCAGCTTCGGATTGGTAATGATGTATTTAGAAGGTTTGGCATCTGGAGGGTCGCAGGGCGGACAGCAATTGAGCTCGTCTTCGTGTATTTGAGCGTCGTTGGATGGTATTCGCCGACTGATCTCGATGCAAGATCTCATTTCTGGATCCCGTTTCTTCTTATCTTGCAGAACCAGTTTCGGCAGACGAAACTTCTTCTTGGAACCAGCAGGTAAGGGATCTGTGAAAGGCCCAATAGCTGCTTTGACATCGTCGGCAGAATTGACATTGCGTAGGGGCGGCGTAGGTAAATTGATGATAGGGAGGGTTGCATGAGTGTCTCTTCGTCCATCCATGTTGGATGGAGTACTTCTGTGCCTTCTCCTAATGTCAGGAACGGGTAATCGACCAGCTTCTTCGCGGGCAGATCTAGCTATGCTCTTCGCAGAGGTAAAGTCGAACACAGAAGCAAAGTCTGCGGGGCTGCCGTGCTCGTCCGAGTTGTGTGGTGTTAATGGCGGGTGATGATCATTTCTCGACAGGATGAGTGCTCGAATCCGCGATATAATGTCCTCGTCCACTCGGTAACAGCTAGAGTAGTCGAGACCAGTGCTTCCAGCTGTCGTGGATCGTGATCGGACCGTCACTTCGACTGGCCCATCGAGATCTGCTATCATTTAATGATGATTTTGAGGTGAAGGTAATGACTGTATCCAGCAGAAGCTGGATGAGAGGTAATGAATAAATGCAAAGACAGGATGAATGACGAGGTAAGAAAAAGAGTGTGATTGTTAATTTAGGAGATTGTGATTTGCAAAGAAAAATGAATAGAAGTAAGCAATCAAAATAGGAAAGCACTCGCTATAGCTTTAGGTTAATGCATATGTATGGTCGAGGAAGGAGCGATGGAGGGAACCGAACTTGGGTGAAGGAACTGATGTTGATCTGAATTGCTCATTTGTAATGCTGACATGGCTGAAAAGGCAACAATCCTGTGCAAGATCTTTCATCAAGCTCTTTCATGCCAAGTGAGGCGACACTTGTAGATCACCCTAGAGAATCGTATAAAGCTACGAGCAGTCCATAGCTTTCACTCACCCGACTCCCAAGACTTCTCAGGAGCTCGAGATATCTAGAGCAGGAGACTATGAGCACCAGAGGTTGCAAATTCTTTCATCAAATTACCTCAAACCTCATCCTCAAACCTGACCTCCCCCTTACTAACATCCGGATAAACATCAAACCTTCTCTGCCCATAAACCGGAATCCCCTTCCTACTCTCCTCAATCTTCTCCCCACTCAAGTCCACCAAAACAGTCTCCTCCCTCTCCCCCGCCTCCACCAAAACCTCCGCCAACGGATCACAAACCAAACTATGTCCCCACGCCCTATAACTCGCGTCCTCGTCCCTCGCCGGACTACACAACGCCACATAAACCTGATTATCCACCGCCCTCGCCTGCCCCAGCAATTTCCAATGCATCGGCCCCGTCGTCGTATTAAACGCGCCTGGATAAACTAACGCAAAGGCCCCCTTGCGCGCGGCTATCATCGCCAGCTCCGGGAACCGGATATCGTAGCAGATCGCTATAGCCACTTTCCCATACTCGGGAAACTCCACAATCGTAACCTTATTCCCGGGCGATAGCACCTCAGACTCCTTAAACGTGATCTTGCCGGGTATATCGATGTCAAAAAGATGTACCTTGCGATGCGTAGCTAGTAGATCCCCGCTGGGCCCGAACGTCAGGGACGTGTTGTAGTATTTTTTGGTCTCGGTATCGAGTTCCGGAATCGAGCCACCGATTAGGTAGACGTGCGCCTCTTTCGCCATGGCGGACAGGGCGTGGAAGGAGGGCGATTGGGAGGGTGTTGGTGGGGAGGGGAGCAGGGTTTCGGCGTACGAGGGGAAGTAGTCGCAGCCGTAGGGCGAGTTGAAACATTCTGGCAGGACGACGATGCCGGCGCCGGATTGGGCGGCGGAGAGGACTTTGTCTCGTGCGTGGGTGAGGTTGTGGGATTTATCTGCGCCTGGATTGTTCAATTGTCAGTATCAGTGTCACTGAGGGGAAAGATGGGGATGACAAACCGCTGGCAAGCTGTATCAAGGCGAGCTTGACGGGCTTCTTGAGTAATTTCGACATGCTGGCAATGGATCTACGGGAAACGAAATCTCTCTGAGCAGGAGAGAAGAAGGTTCGGAAAGTACCCAGCGTTTTGTACATCTTCCACCATGACGATGTTGTTATCGAGAAGTGGGATAAGCCGATAGTGGAGGTTGAGCTTCGGAGCCGAGGCCCTAAAGTCGGATCAGGGGCCGATCCGAATTTTCAGGGGTTGAGTGAGGCTCAAAATATGACAGACAAGCTATTTTTTGGACTCTGCCCCCACGAGTTGCAACGGTCTTCAGCGGTGTAAGGTCTCAGCCCATAAAAATAAAAATGTCACTAGGAGTCAGCCACCAGCGTAGTGCGATTAGAAAGTCTGCGCTGCAATTGGTGAAACGGACTTAGATGACATATCTATCTGCAAATGTCATCATGTCTCGCCGTCTAGCAAAATCCAGTGCCCGTCAAAAAAAGACTTTTGTGTCATCAGCCATCATTTTGTGTCACTTTCCACGTTCATAACCGTCCTGGTATCATGATGAATCCTTCCAAAATACAGCCGCCCTTGCCAATCCCAATTTCCTCTACTTTTCGAAACAACCTATCTCAAGGCCTTGCGGGCGAAGGTTGGAAGTACGAAGCTGGCCTTGTGGATATCGGCATTGTAGTATCGCATCTGCTTTTCTTCCTCCTCTGCCGAGAAGCTTCGTAGTGGGGTCTTGAGGTCCACAGACGCATCCTTGGAGCACACCATGAAGCCAATCTGGCCCGAGGGGTAAGTTGGGATGGTAGTGTATGCGTATTCGACATTGGGGAACACCTGCTTGCAATCCTTCTTGAGCTGAGTGATCAGAGGAAGGTGAAGCCATTGGTTCTCGGCTGCAGATGTATTAGCTTCCGAGCTGTAATAACATGCAAAGAAGAGTGAAATAAAGCAAGAGCAACAATTTTGCAAAACGAAATTGGTATTAAAAAAGAATAGGAAGACAAAATCAAAAGCCGAAAGCAGAGGATCACTAGATCTGAGCGAAGACATAGGAGAACATACAACCTTGGGTAGTGATAACGCCCTTCTCGGTCAAGGCACCATGGAGCAGCTCGAAGTATGGCTTCTGGAAGAGAGCCTCGGCCGGGCCTTCGGGATCCGAAGAGTCGGTGATAATGACATCGAAGCAGTTTTTGTAGTCCTCCAGGAATTTGAATCCATCTCCAACGTGGACCTTGACCTTGGGGTGTTGGTAGCTAATTGCCATTCCGGGGAGGTACTTCTTGGACAAACGGATAACAGCCTGTCACACGTTTTAGTTGTAGAACATTGCCGGCATATTGAGCACCCGCATACCTCGTCAATGTCGCACAACACGGCTTCCTCGACACATTCATGCTTGATGACCTCTCGAAGGACGCCTCCGTCGCCGCCACCAATTACCAACACCTTCTTCGGCGCTGGGTGCGAGTTCATGGCCAAGTGGGTAATCATCTCCTGGTATGCAAACTCGTCTCGCTCGGTGCACTGGATGACATTGTCGAGCACCAAGATGGTCCCATAGTCGGTCGATTCGAAGATGAGGACATCCTGATACTTGCTCTTCTCGTGATGGAGGACATTCTTGACCTTGAGGGTCATGGCCTGGCCCGGCCACATATCGGAGATCTCGCGGAACCAGCCATCTATGAATAAATTGATTGTCAGCGTGGTGGACTAGGTTTGGCAGGGTCGAATCAATCTCGGGTAAAGTGGTGGCAGTTTGCAATTGCAGATGCGCGTAGAGGGCACGTAAAACCCGGTCGACACCACATTTGAAGCTTGAGAAACACCCGCCCCGGGCTGCGGTGAATGCCTCACTGCGACCAGGTCTTGATCTGCAGCAGGATGGCGTCGAGATGGTGTTTTTGTTCTTTGTGTGGTCTCGGGTAGGCAGATTCAGGAGGTGGTTTGAGAAGAAAAAGGAAATGGCGATGTTTCTTACCCTTGATAGTGGGGTGGGTGATCTCTGACATGTTGATGGATCTGCGGTGGTAAGACAGTGACAGGTATGAAAAGAAGGTTCTGACGGATGACCAGCAGACAATGGAGAGAGGCCCGCGAAGTATGGTAGCAGGAAGAGAAGAAGTTGAGAAGAATTGAGATGGGAGAGAGTGAGTGCCTATGTAGAAAACAATCTGGTGTGAGGCATAAAACAAACTGTGAATTTTTTTTTTCTGCTTTTGCTTGAAGCTCTGCTTAGATTGCTTGCCCGGTCGATTGCGGCCTGACAAACTCCTCCCGATGACCGACACTGAACCCACTATCCGCACTAGAACCACATTCAGAAGCCACGAGCCTGCAGCGCTAGACAGGGAACTACTGATTGCCCAATTGAGCTTTCCCTGGTGGAGTTCCTCAGGCTGCTCTTGTCCCGCAATTTAGTGTGGTGCAGTGCAGCGTGGCCTCCTTGTCCGTCCTGGGCTCGTTGGTTGAAGAGAAATATTCCGTACAACTTCAACACACCACCAACGCAATCACTCAACTCAACTCAACTGACACACACGCGCACACACACACACACACACATTCGGGTCTGCCTATCAGAGTCGATGTCTCATGTTTTGAAAGTATTTTTGTCTCAGAAACATTGACTTCTGACACCACACTACCGGATTGCCGTTGGTATCGCCCGCCATTGCCATCTGTATGCCATATGCCATGCGTTGCGGGTGGCCCAATACCCTCCCGTTCCAGACTTCAGATAGTCCGGCAGCCATCCCCCATTCCTCCTCCTCCTCCTCCTCCTTCTTCTCATAGCATCCTCTCGTGACACCCCATAGCTTCGCCTGCTCCCTATCATATCGCTTCGTATCGTGTCAAAGTTCGTGTGCCTGGATTACACAGCTACACCACACTACACCACCAAGCCTCATATGCCCTCGGAGAGGATTGCATGAGTTGTGCCGGCAAGGTATCAAGGTATCAAGGTATCAAAGGGCCCCCAAAAGAACGAACGGCAGCTGCAGCTGCAGATGCACTCCGTTTTATCCTGCGTGAATCGTCTGTTGTTGCATTATTTCTGATAATCATCGTGCCCTGGCCTTGATCCTCACTTCCTCCGACTCTGTAGTTCTTGCCTTTCTGACTCGACTCTCCGGCACTACCGTTCGTTGGGAGCTTATTGCCCTGCAATTATATCCTTCTCGCCGTGGCCGTGGCACGCCAAGCTCCCCCCATTCCCATACCGAAACACCCCTCGCCGTTATTGTTGCTGCTCGTCATCTCGCTCGCTTTTCGTGCTGCCTCAATTTACCTGGTAGGTTAATATCGGCCTTGTGGCCTGGATAATTGCTACTGTACACTATTATTGTTCCACCCCACGGCCTTCCCCGTCGCTTTCCACGCAATTGCTGCGACTCTTTCAATACACGAGAACCAGGGCCACTGGTGGCTCCGTAAATTTTACTGGCTTCGGCAACGACAGTTCTTCATCCTTACGATCCTTCCCCTGACCAAAGTCTGCAAACCCGGCTCTCTCCTCGAAGAACTCCACTACTCATTCCACCACCGAACAAACCCTCTCGTCAACCCTACGGCCAGAGCCTGACTCGAGCTTCCTTCATACCAGAAACAACCATAATCGACACTTCTTCTGGCAGTCTCCACTGATCCTTCATCGGCCATTTGCTGCTAATCCCAGCCTCATCATAGTTCTCCGTTCTGGACGTGGTCCAACGACTGCAGAGTCAGTGCGCTGCAGACCCTCTAACAAGACTGCGTGCTGACAAGCATAGGACAAAATCCCCTTTATGCTTGCATGCAACCTTTCTTCTTGATACACACTTCGACCTCCGGATACAAACTCAACTTTCCAGAACCCACCACCACCAACTACTTCCGTCCCCGCTGCTGCGGCGCAGATGCAACACCAATCCTCGACCACACCCCATATTCATCATTGCGCCAATATCCAAGATGTGTTTCGGTGGTAGGGACGACAGTGAGGCGAAGAGGAGCCGGGAGATCGATGCTCTCATCCACCGGGACGAGAAGCAGATGCAGAAGATAGTCAAGCTCTTGCTATTGGGTAAGCCATCCAAATCCAACCCGCCAACCACATCGCAAATATCGTCGATCATAGCTAACTACGATGGCGGAATGCAGGAGCTGGAGAGAGCGGGAAATCGACGATCCTGAAGCAGATGCGATTGATCTACACAAAGGATGGCTTCACCAAGAACGAGAAGGAGGAATGGCGGGTCATCATCTTCAACAATATCCTCGACGGTCTACGGATGTGTATCGATGCGATGGAGGAATTCAATATCGGGTTTGAGTACGATAATACAACCGTACGTGTGCCAGTCGTCTACAGATCAGGAGTTGTATTAACATCGGCAGCAGGTACATCTTCCTGTAATCATGCAAGAGAAAGACCTTCGACCGTACGAACCCATCCCCACCGAATATCTACGAGCTTTCAAGGACATGTGGAAAGACCCAGGAATTCAAAGAGCTATCGAGAGAGGCAACGAATTTGCGCTGCACGATAATCTGAGCTAGTATGCCTCCTGCTGTCTGCGAATGGTTACAGATTGCTGACGAAACAAAACAGCTTCTTCATTGACCTTGATCGATTATTTAGCAAGGAATTCATCCCCACCGACCAGGACGTTCTTCGCGCACGACTTCGTACCACCGGCATTACCGAGACTGTCTTCGATCTCGGCTCTTTACAATACAGAATGTTTGATGTGGGTGGGCAAAGATCGGAGAGAAAAAAGTGGATTCATTGCTTCGAAAATGTTAATGCATTAATGTTCTTGGTCGCAATCAGTGGTTATGACCAATGCTTAGCAGAGGATAAAGATGGGGTGAGTGCTGTTGGAGAGGATTTCAGGTGGAGATGCTAACTTTTGCAGAATCAAATGCAGGAAGCTCTTATGCTGTGGGAGTCAATTGCAAACTCTCATTGGTTCAAGAACTCGGCGCTTATTCTCTTCTTGAACAAGATGGATCTTTTCAAGGCCAAGGTTGCACATAGCCCGATTACAAAATTTGGTTTCTCCGATTTCCAGGGTGATACCAAGGACGCGCAACAGACCAGCAAATACTTCATGGATAAATTCGTGGCATTGAACCGAAGTCCAGGTCGAGAAGTGTATTCGCATTTCACGAATGCTACCGACACGGATTTGCTCAAGGTCACGATGGCTTCGGTCCAGGATATGATCATCCAGAAGAACCTGCAAAAGTTGATTTTGTGAGCACATTATCTCTGTCTCACTTTTCCAGGAGAGGCATCCGATATCATTGAAGATCTCGAGATCTCTCCCACATTTTCTATCTTTGAAAATCCGATATCACGAAGCTCTCGAGAGTTCTCTCCAGAACTGAATGGTTGGCCGGATGGGAAAACCTTTTCCATACACGGCCGCTGACTTCGATCTGAAGACCTCTATAATTCAAAACGCCATGACGACCTCCACGAAGCCTATTTTCCCTCACACACCAGATACCCTTCAACGAAGAATACACAAATCAATTCCAGTACCTATTGTCCTCCGAACCCCATCCATGTACATGATTGAAGCATTTCTGTTTCTCGGAGCGCCTGCGCAAATGGGAGGAATTCTAATGTTCTATCCGCGCATTTACAGCATTTCGGCCTTTTTTCCTCTTCTTGTTTTTACCTCTCTCGAGTCGATCATGGTGGCGTCTTTTGCAGAAATTTGTTCTTGTTTAAGTTACAGCGGCGTCCATTCTCAAGAATTGATTGGGCTAATCTTGTTGTTTGTGTGGTGGCGATCTGTCTCCTCTTGGATTTGGTGGAAGAGGAGGATCTCTAGATGAGGATGGGTGGTTGGATGGATGGGCTTGAATACCACGGCCGCCGAATCCACATAGCAAGCTGTTGCATGTCTATAGAATTGAACAATTCAACATCCTACATACAGCACTGCTATCTTTGTTTATTTTGTGTGATACACGTTGATTTCAAAACAGCAAAAGAAACTACGAAACTCCCAACTTCCAAATCCCCATTCATCCCCCTCTAACGAACACCCTTCCAGAACCCCAAAATCCCGAAATCCCAAAGAAATCTGCCTTGCGACGCTCCCTCCAAATCAAGCTTATCCCATACCGTAAAGCCGGGTAGGTCCGAAACGCGACAAGCCACAGCGTCGTATTAGGGCATTCAGCCTTTTCTTCTTGAAGGGGGCTCAGCCTCGAGGTTACATTTGGGTTGTTGTGTTATGCATGATTTTTGGGAGGCAGGGACTGGGGAGGAGATGGGATGGGATGAGCGCGTGGAGGGGGAGGGTATATATTAATGAGAAAAAGGTGAGGAGGACGGAGGGACGGAGGGGGAATTTACGAACTACTTGTTTGTTATTGAATGCATGAGTGAACGAGAGATGGGATAGAGTTTACTCCTTACACAAACACACAAAGTCTACTGTCTCCTGGGGAAGTGTTCAAAACCACAACTCACCTTACCTCACATCCCCCTCAACCTCCCTCGTCCAAACCTCCATACCTAAGACAGAAAACCAGAAAAAACAATCCCCCAAGCTAAACCATTCGATGTTCCGAGCCGCATCGTAAATCCCAAATCGCACAGGACATCTACATGACGTGAGAGGGGAAAAGGGCACGCGAGAGAAGGAAGAAGGGAGGCGAGGGAGGGTGGTGCACGGACAAGAGACGTCTGTGCGGGAAGTTAGAATGTGCTTTGACTTTCTCGCTTTTCTTTCGTTTTCGGGTATCTTGGATGGTAAGGTTAGTGGGGTGGACGGGCCGGGTGGAGTGAAGAGGTAGATGGGGGATTGATGGTGTGAGGGAGGGTTTATGAGGGGAGTTGGAAAGAATTGAATAAGGAGAGGAGAAGCAGAAGCAGAAGCAGGAGGAGGAGGAGGAAGAGGATGAAACCCGAATTTGACAGAGAGGGAGAGAAAGCCGTCACTACTCAAGGATCGAAATCAAAGGACAAGAAAAGTGATGTGAGGAGGATGTAGGCAGGAAAGATTCAAAAGAAATCAAGGTTGCTTGCCAGGAACGTAAATGGTGTCGGGAGGCGAGGATTGCCGTGTTGAGTATGCCGTGTGATAGGGGATCAGATGAAGCGGGCCGAGGCGAGGGGTGGTTGAGGTGATATTCACAGGGCAAAGAGGTCAGAGACGTCAAAATGAGTGTTTGCGCTGGAGATAGATAGACTTGCAGTACTGTTGATAGTTAGAGTGATCAACCAGACAAACCTCTTTGCTGTGTAGGAGGAATATGGAAATGATTTTGTGGCGGAACGCTTTGCACTTTCCAATTTGAAGTGGCTATTTGGTGGCAGTCTTGGAATACAAAGCCTCACATAACATATCCAACATGGCTGGCACACCCCCTCACGCAACAGCAACAAAAAAGTTCGTCTCTCCCTCTTCCGGAACAACCATCCCCTTCTTCAAGATCTCATCTCCAATCGCTAACCTCAACCTCTCCGCCGTCGCCGGACTATCCAAAACCAACGGCTCCTCAACCCCATTATCCCTCCTCGCACTCTTAACCGCCTCCCTCAACGCAAACAGCACCGTAGCCCCCAGGAAAAGCGGCGGCTCACCCACTCCTTTACTACTCTGAATACTTCTCAAATGATGCCAACTGACTCCCTGCAAGAAACTAACGTTGAATTCTTGGGGGATGTCGCTGAAGCCGGGAATCTTGTAGGTGCCTGGTCCACGGGTAGCGAGTTGCCCGTCTCGGGTCCAGAGCGTTTCTTCCATGGTGAATAGACCTTGGCCTTGCACGAAGGCGCCTTCGATTTGGCCGTAGTCGATGGCGGGGTTGATGCTACGGCCGATGTCCATTTTTATATCGGTGCGGAGGACGGTGTGGTCTCCTGTTAGGACGTCGAGTTCGACTTCTGAGACGGCTACTCCCTGTGCATTCTATTAGAAAGCTACTTAAGATGTGATGTGGGAACATACCTGAGTGAAGTAATAATACATAGGCTTCACGGTTTTAGCATCGTAATTGCCCCAGACATATCCAATCTTTGGCATTTTCCAGAAACCGTTAGCAGCAAGGTTCACTCGCTCGAGATATGCTGCATGAGCGAGAGTCTTCATTGGTGCATCTTGGCCATATTTCTCTCTGAGTGGCTTTAAGCGCTCATTCAGTTGATCACAAGCATCTTTGACAGCCATTCCATTAAGATCGCTGCCTGATGATGCAGCCGTTGGCGAGGCATTAGCAATTTGATAGGTCGTAGTATCCTGGGTGAAGATAGCATCGAGAGGAACGTTGAGTTCTTGGGCTGCTACTTGGCACATTTTCGTGTATAGTCCTTGTCCCATTTCAGTTCCTCCATGGTGTAGCAAGATGGAACCATCTGCATAGATTTTGACACTAGCTCCAGCTTGATTTAGATGCAGAGCTGTTGCGAAACTCAAGCCGAATTTGGTTGGGATCATGGAGATGCCCCGCTTCTTCCATATGTTCTCTGAATTGAACTTCTCAATTGCTGCTATGCGAGCGTCGTAGTTGACCTCTTTTCTGACCTGCTCTAGCAGCATTGGGACATGCCAATCTTCGTCGATCTTCTGTAAGAAGGGCGTAAGTTGTCCCTCTTTGTAAAGGTTCTTCCACCTTAAGTCATCAATGGGGATATCTAATCCTTCGGCGACAGCAGACATAAAGCTTTCCGTAATGAACATAGCCTGTGGTCCACCGAAGCCTCTGAATGCGGTGTTACTGTGCGTGTTTGTTTTGCAGACATGTCCTCTAATAAGCACATGTGGAATCTCGTAGCAATTCTCCAAATGCGTGCAACATCTGTCCATCACAGCTCCAGACATATCTTGCGAGTATCCAGCATTATCGTACACATCAGCTTCGAGGGCAATAAGTGTGCCGTCCTTCTTCACACCTACTTTCCAGCGGGCTTGCACTGGATGTCGCTGTCCTGATGTCATCATATCGTCGTCTCGATTCAGCATGCAGCGAATTGGTCGATTCGATTTCTTTGCTGCCACAGCAAGGAGACATGCAAGTTGGACACTCCGTGATTCTTTGCCGCCAAATGCACCTCCTAGACGTTTTACTCTAGCGTTGACTCGATTGCTTGGCACGCCGGTAACTTGCGCAACGAATTCTTGGGTTTCCATCCTGTTTAAATGTGTTAGTGGGTCCAGGAGAATGGGAAAATGGGAGAAAGAGACTTACGTGTTCTGTGTTGATGACCACACTTCGAAGGATTTCTCTTCTCTATTCGGGATTACCAATGCTGAGTTTGTCTCAAGGTAGAAATGTTCTTGCCCGCCCATTCTCGTCGTCCCTTCAAACACTTGATCACACTTTGACCAGACATCGTCCATCCTGTCTTCAAGTGCAATTCCCTTCTTGAGAATTTTCCCATGCTTGAAAAAGCTTTTCGCCTGGATGGCCTCATCAATGGTAAGTATGGTAGGCAAATCCTCATACACAACTTTCACAGCTCGGGCAGCAGCTTGAGCTTGAAGAGCAGTTTCCGCAAATACCAATCCGATCGGCTGACCATGTGAGAACACTTCTCCATCAGCAAAGAATGGTTCATCCTTCACCACAGATCCCCAAAGATTCGCTTCTGGAGCAATATCATGCTTGTCCACGTATCCAACGGCAAGTCCAGGACCGAGAGCAGGCGACCAATCAACCTCTACCAACTTGGCGTGCGCTCGACTTGACAAAACCATCGCACCATAGAGCTCTCGGTCTGCTTTTGGCATATCGTCAATGTACTGCGCTTCGCCGGTGTTTTGCTTCAACGCCGAGAGATGAGGGACCTGTTTGCCAACTACTCGCTGCTCATGTGGATTGTAATTGTCCCGATGGCCTGTGGAGATGCTACGATGAATCTCCTGTACGAGACTGGGATCGACTTTGCCCAATCCAAAGCCTGCTATTGTCTCATGCCAGAATCGGAAGAACATAGACATGGCTAACGTTCTTCTGTAGGTTGCCATTCCTCCAGGAACACCAAATTTGAGATTAAACTCTTGGGCAAGTGAGCTCATGGTTCCTTGAAGTGTGGCTGAGCTGTGCCATTTTCGCCCCTTCAGAACCTCTATTGTGGCCCTAGCTTCTATTGTTTTGGGTGCCATACCACCATATGCCAAAGAGACGTCGGAGACCAGGCCCTCGTCGTCGATTCTGACTCTAAACGCAGCTGTCACAATAGCAATATCGTCGTCTTTTCGCTTCGCTTGCTTGTATGCTTTAGTGATCTCCTTTACCCCCGGAGCTGGAAGCGGAATGTGGATATGGGTGATTACTGCGTCTGGAGGCAGTGTGGTCTTTCGGTACGCAGTGAAGAAAGTCGACATGGGTAATGTCATCTTTCCGTTAGCCTTGCTTTGAGCAGTCAATGTAGCTCCAGCAGCCAGTAGAACTGGGTTCATATCCGAAATTGGGGAAGCGGTGGCAATGTTGCCTGCAAGTGAAGCAACATTGCGAATTTGTCGCCCAGCAAAATATCGCAGCTGCTTTCGAGCAGCTTCCAGTACAGTTCCTCTCTTTCCAAGTTTGAGAGACAGATCTTTACATATCCTCTCCACCTCGGTTAGCGATGCGTTAGCACCAAGAATAACTTCTATTATGGAGTCTAAATTCTCGATAACATCATAATTGTTTTCCAGACCACGAAGCTCTTCGACGTCGTTGACATAGACTGAAATAGGGAATGAGGAGTTCTTGAACCGAATCTCGACCTGGACTTCGCTAGCTCCACCAACCATCTTCGCTTCAGGGTAGGCGTCCTTAATCAAAAGAAGCTGCTCCATCGTGACTGGGCGAAGCCATACATGTGTCTCATTGCCAAATAGTAATGCTTGATGTTGATACTTTTTCAACGCAGGCGGGAATATAAGCTCTGTGTCTGGCGAATAAGGGATGAATGTGATCTGCGGATAACCTTCTTTGGTCTTCGGAGGTGGTGCATCAAGCCCAGAAGTGGCTTTTGTCCCAACGACTGTCGTTCCATTGGCCGGGTCTTTCTCCCTCGATTTCATGGGCTTTCCATACGATGCTCCATCAATAGGTATTTCATTCTCGTTATCGTCGGGAACCGAGCTTTCCGATGTGGTCTCAACCTCAGATGACGCATCTGATAATTTTGAAGACTCGTCGGATGATGAATCCTTCTCTTTTGTCTTTGGAGGGTCTCTACAACATCCACCCGGCCGTCCGCAGGACACATTACTTACTATGGGAGCATTAAGATTGCTCTCTGATCGGTAGTGCCAGTCTGAACTGCTTTCATGTGGTTCAAGCTCAACGTCGATGCCATCAGGGATTGCAATTTGTCCTTTTAGATCCTGAGTAACGAACTTGAGAAAGTTAGTGCTTGCTTTCATACAATGAACAAGAGCCGAATCTTCGGGAGAGGGATGAACATCGTTGGGGACTCCAAACGTGGCACTTGTGAAAGAGAGCGAGGAGAGGGAATAAAGAACGGAGCTGGTTACAGTCTTTGCGGCTTCTAGCACCGGCTTATATCCCGTGCATCTGCCTGAGTGAACCTGTTAGCTCAAGTCTTACCATATACTTCTCCGGATTTGACTTACACAAATTCCCGTCTAGATGACCTTCCATCTCAATGTCATTCTCAGACAAGTTGAATTTCTTTGACACTGGGTCATAAGAGTTTCTTATGAGAGCATATAGAGACATTACTATTCCCGGAGTACAGAAGCCACATCTGAGCATAATCAACATCAATACCCAGGAAAGCTACCAATACCCGCCATCACGTGGACTTACTGTGAGCCGTGGAGTTTTGCCATCCGCTCCTGCAAAGGATGAGGGTTGTCAATATTCCCCAAGCCTTCAACTGTAATAACATGTTTACCAATCACTATAACCCATCAGCATTCTGAATACGAAGAAGGTCAATCACGTGTCAGAACTTACCACCGATGAGGGGAAACAAACAAGCATTAACTGCCAGATGCTTTACTTTCCCTCTGTCCAGAGTCTGTAAGACAACCGTACAAGCACCGCATCCGCCTTCTCCGCATCCCAGCTTCGTGCCCTTGAGGCCATGTTGAGATCTGATGAAATCAAGGAGGGTCCACTGAGGATGTGGCTCTCGCAGCTCTATTTTGGTACCATTGAGGTAGAAGTCCAAGGTACTCCTCTTGAATACAGACTGGATATTTGATGTTAGCTCCATCTTGAATAAACAGCAGCATGGGAGAGAGCATAACACAGGTACCAACTTCTCGATGATCCGGTCTTTGGAGCCCCTCCCAAGCGACTTAGTCAGATCAGATTCGGGAATGTTTGTAACCTTGAATCTTGGAGACGGTAAATGATATCAGATGTGTTCCGATTGGTAACACAAAGCACCGTATCAAGCCGCTATAGAGCTAGCAATACCTAAGTAAGAGTGGGAAGTGGGGTAGTAAAGAGCAAAGAAGATGTCGGCCGCTAAGCGAACCACTACGGCCAAGCTGGTTAGTGCTGCTAATCCCTAATAAGAGCCCCTGAAAGCCCTGGACTCCACCCCCATTCTTGAAATTTCCGTGATAACCTCCACTTTGTGTCGCAACCACCAATGCATAACACAAACATGGAGGTCCGCTGCAAGGCCAACGAGACTCGATGCGTATCTTTGCTTCGTACTGGACAAAGCTAGACGCATGGCACACTCCAGGAATGGGATTGCCTGACCGCCATCGGAAAAACCATGGCCCAACGATTCAAGCCGAATCGTGGTCAGAAGTCTTGCAATTCTGCATTGCAAGTCCTCTTCTATCCTCCAACAATATCTAGTAAGTAATTGTGAGAAAACTTTTCGTGGCCAGTCCTTCTGTCGCTCTTTCAACCTCTCACATCAATCATGCCGTCCAGACTCTCTCCTTCGGGTTTCAAGCCTCTCGCAGATACTGCTATCTTCACTCCTGTTCAACTGGGCTCGTTGAAGCTGAATCATAGAATCATTCAAGCGCCGTTGACTCGGATGAGAGGTGTGAAGGAGTCTGAGGGAGTATGGGGACCTGGAGATATTGCAGTGGAGTATTACTCGCAGAGAGCAAACAAGGGCGGTCTGCAACTGACTGAAGCTACCAACATTAGTCTTCTGGTATGTTGGAGATCTGCAACCTTGAAAGGGTTCAAAATTGACACGACAGTAGGCTTCTGGATATCCAGGCATTCCAGGTGTTTTCACACCAGCTCAAATTGCAGGATGGAAGCGGGTCACTGATGCTGTACACGCAAAGGGAGGCTTCATCTACTGCCAAATCTGGCATGTTGGTAGAGCGAGTTCCTCGAAGCTTCTAGGTGGCAAGCAAACAGTCAGCTCTTCAGACATTCCAATCAAGGGTAATGCGGTCGATGGGACTGATTATGCTGCTGATCCACCAAGACCGATGACTGTCGAGGAGATCCAAGAAATTGTAAAAGACTTTGGAGCGGCGGCTAAGAAGTGCATTGAGGCTGGTTTCGATGGAGTTGAGATTCACGGGTACGTCCTAGACAAAAGGAGTCTCTCGAAGACTTTTCACTAACTGTTTCGCCTAGCGCAAACGGATACCTCCTCGAGCAATTCCTCCACGACAACGTCAACAAACGAACCGATGCATACGGCGGATCGGTTGAGAACAGATGCAGATTTCCGTTAGAAGTGATCAAGTCCGTGACCTCAGCTATTGGAGCAGACAAAGTTGGCATTCGGCTTTCCCCATACAATTACTTCCAAGATACCAAAGATTCAAACCCCAACGTACACTGGGCATACCTCTGCAATCAAATCGCGACTCTCCCTAGCGAGAACCAAATGGCATACGTACACATGGTCGAGCCACGATTCGACGAAGTTCTGGATGAGCAAGGAAAGATGGATGCATTGGCAGCCTACTCCAAAGATCCAACCGAGGGTGTTGAAGCAGAGGTCACCGCCAAAGCTGGAATCAACTCGCTTGTTCCATTCCAACGGATCCTGGCCAAAGGAGGAGTCAAGTTCCTTGCTGCAGGTAACTTTGACAGAGACAACATGGAGACGAAGATAGCTTCTGGTGATGCAGATGCGATTGTTATGGGTCGACTATTCATTGCCAACCCAGATCTGCCAAAGAGATTGGCTGAAGGATTGCCGCTGAATAAGTATGACCGAACAACATTCTATGGCGCTGATCCACCCACAAAGGGATACACCGACTATCCTGCCTATGAAGCGGAAGTCGCTGCATAGTTAGAGCATTTATTGGCGTTGCACTTAAACATGAAATAGAATTACTTGCATTCAACTTTCTACAGTCTTCCTTTTGTTTTGCATTTAGTGTCTGATTAAACCTTTCATTGGTACCTTCTCTTCATCGCTAGAGGTCAATCTACACAGCAAGTGAACCAGTGCTCTCAATGGCGTTCATTACCTTAACCCACATTGAATTCTTCCTCCTACTGTAAACTTGATTTACAGAAGCAACTTTATTAGAACTTGAGATTAAGACACTTTTTCAGAGTCCAATACTTATTATCTCGGAAAGGCTTAGTTAGGACTAGAAGTATCTTACCCTATTGTCCTCACTTCATGCTATATCGACTTCCGAGACATCCTTTGTTATGGCAGCATGCTCTCCAGTCTTCCAGACCTTCAAACAATGCGTACAAGCCGCAAAGAGTTCCTCATTAAATCGAGTTACAAAGACAGCAAGAAACTCTCCTTCGTTCAAACTCACATTATTTACCACCACATCTCAAACTTCAATCTTCAACCCACAGACTTCCCATCAAAAATGTCACCGTCATCCAACCTCCGCAGCGCAGCCCGCAATGCACGCGCAGCCGCATGCATGTCCCCCAACGACTTCGTGGAACGGAAAACCCATCCCCACCCCGGCATCCGCTACGGCATGTTTGCCAAAAAGGCTCTCGAGCCCGGGACGTTGATCCTCGAAGAGACACCTCTCTGCTACACAGAAGTAGACGAAATCGAGGACGAGCAAGAAGCATATGGTTCCTTGACCCCTTCCGAGAAAGCAAAGTTCGACACCCTGAGCGGGCATTGTCGTTGTGGACACCCAGGAGATTGCCATGAGGATGCTGACACGAAGGTTTGGAATAGCAATGCGTTTGCGTATGGCAATGGGACTGCGATCTTCTACAACGCTTCCCATTTTAATCATTCGTGCTTGCCGAATGCGTGTTGGAGTATTTCGAAGAAGGGGAATATTGAGGTTAGAGTTGTTCAAAGGATCAAGAAGGGAGAGGAGGTTACGCAGTCGTATTTCCATAATATTGGGACTACGAGAGCGAGGAGGAAGGAGGGGGAGAATTGGGGATTTAGGTGTGAGTGTAAGGCGTGTGGGGAGGGGATGAAGATCTCGACGAGTATGTATTATAGGTGGTTGGCTGGGTTGCCGTTGGAGTTGGCAAGGTTGCCGCTTGACAAATGTTGAGGTGTATGACTTATGTGTACAGTACAGTACAATACAGTACCGTAGAATAGAAATTGGAATATAAGATAATATTGTTCAAGAGATCAGGGGGTAGTATAAGTGGGCTATACATGATGTTCAAGAAAGAGTTATCTCGTCTAATGGAAAGTAATGTGATAGCGAAGTGTCTCTTTCGATGATTCCGTGAACATAGCACACTCAGACCACTTGGTATTGCTGAACAACTTGTCTCAAAACGACTGGCGATGAAACCCTACCTAAATGGCATCTAATAGGTACCTAGTTGTGGTAGGATCACGTGGTAAAGAAGTAGCTTAATCGCTTGCCGACGTCGTCTTCACCCCCATTATGAAGTTTCTACATCGTGTATCTTCCGCCTCAATACGATCTCATCAAGATGCCCAGGCCTGTACCCGAGAACTGTAAGAGTCTAGCGTACACTAGAAAATCATTCCATTGACTGTCTATACAGCCTGGTTCGTCTGCAATTCCGATGTCAACGAGAGTCAACTGACGACTCCTCAGCACGACCTGCCGCCAACGTAAGATCAGATGTGAGCTCGACCAAGATCTTGAGAATGATTTATGTATCGTCTGATAAGACTACTAGGTGATGGAACATTGCCAAAGTGTCAGAACTGCCTCAGATCAAAACGACAGTGTACAAAATCACGTGAAGTGACTTCGAAATTCATCATTCATACCACCAACCCAGAACTGCAGAGTGCGTTATCCTACACTGAAATATTGACAAGTTACAAAGTCCTGACACATTTCATAGGTTCTCTTTTCGAACGCCAAGAAAAGCATCCAACGCCAGAAGCGCCTCGCGATGAGCCAGACCTACGAAGAGCTCAATCAACTGTCTCTCACCCACCATCTATTGCTCTAGAAGATCCTACACTCGCTACTCTATTTCGTCACTACATTGATGTTCTAGCACCTTGGTACGATCTCAACGATGCTCAAAGATTGTTCTCAATATTAGTTCCATTGCGTGCTTTGAACAATTCCGTTGTATTCAAAGCTCTCATAGCATTCTCGGCATGTCATATGAATAGAACAACAGGAAACCTCCAGCACTTCGGCTGTGTCTATCACGCTTCCTGCGTCGAAGAACTTCTAGATGCTTTGAATGATAGCTCTCCCGAGAGCCAAGAAGATTTCCTCGCAGCTACATGTCTTCTGAGATCATATGAGATCTTGAATGGTACCTTCTCTTCCCTCATATATCATGAACTAGCTGATACGATCAAGGCGATATGAGACGACATCAAGACCATTTGCTTGGAGCGTATTCATTTGCCACGAATCGACCAATCGACTTGACCATTCAAGGTCTCGCTCAAGCAGGGACCTGGAACTATCTCCGCGAAGAAATTACAGTGGCACTCGAATCTCGAAGACCGGTACGGTTCAGTGCCGGATTTCATTTCATTCCTGAGCCGGCCATGTCAGATGACAAATGTGCGAATGCCATCACTTTCATCCTAGCGAAGACGATCAATCTTTGTTTCGCCGATGCTAGTACTGAAGATTCAACGAATCGGAGAGAGCCCTGGGATGAGATCGTAGGTGAGGTCTCGTCTTGGCGTCAAAACTTACCCGTTTCTTTCCGACCTTTCTCGGCTGCTCCAAAGCCTGGAAATGTGTTTCCGTCGATATGGTTCCTTCAACCTTGGCATGGTAAGTTCATCTCCTGAGTTTTCTAGCTGGATTGTTGATATTGATGTTTCAGTTGCTTCCGAACAATACTATTCTGTGACGGAAATTCTTCTATCGTCCTGCCATTCGTCTTCCACCTCATCCATACCATTCCAGGCAGATCAAAACCGCGAGCGTGTCGTCTTCCATGCTCTCCAAATCTGTGGTTTAGCATACACCAACGACGATGTATCTGCGAGAGTCAACGCATTTGGACCTCTTGCGTTCTGTAAGCAAAGCTTCGTTCTTTCCTAGGAGAAGTCACTTCGCTAACCATACATAGGTGGTCGATACTTGACCGAAACAATACACCGACATGGATTGCTGCGTATGCTAAATGAGTTCAGCAAGCCTACTGGGTGGCCTGTTGCTCCCATAATCGAAGATCTGCAAGAACATTGGGCAGAAATAGACAAATCATTGACGACCGTCACGAACACTTGACGAAATGAGGCCGGTCCATCTTCCAATTGCAAATGAAGCTATATTCAATTGTGTCGACGAAGCTACTCAAAAGACTACATCAAGACGTTCCTGCTGATTGAAATCATACGCGTTGCCATATGCACCCTTCAGGTACTTATCCAAAATATCCTTCTCAGGCATGAGCTTCCCCTGGACCTGCAAATCCCTACCAAAGCTCTCTAGCCCAGGACCTAGTTCCTCGGCAAAATTAATTTGCATCGCATTCCTATACCACGGAGCGAAATGGATCATCGCAAGCATGACCCTCACATCTCCCGTATAATTCGGCATCCCACCATGCCACAACCTCAGGTCCCTCACCACAATACTACCCTTCTTCACCACCGGCTGACTCGGCGGTCGTTCCTCTCTCCTCTTCTCCAAGAACTCGCTCTTAATCCTCCCACTCGCCCTCTCACCATGCTCGCCCTCCTGCGCCTCCTTCCCAACGACATGCGTCCCAAGCCAGACCTCAGTACTCCCATTCTCAGGTGTCATATCAATCAACGGCACATTGACAACGAGAGCAAAAGGCGAAGAGGGATGCACGAAATCGGCATCACTATGCGTAGGCTGTGCTTGCGGCGGACTGTCAAGCGTGGGTGGCAACGCGCTATTGCCAGACATGAACGAGAGTCTTGGTCTCGGGCCCAGAACCGAGGATGTGACCTGTGTCGCCAAGGGATTGAGGAAGATCTCTTTATCGAAGAATTCAAGGATCATAGGAGGGTCTTGTTGGATGTTTCTTCAGAGTGCAGAGTCAGCTTTCGTCTCTGATTTTGTGGGAGGTGAATACCCTTTGTTATAGTTATAAGGACTATTTTCACCTGCAGACTGCAGTTTCAGGGCATCTTGCACCATTTTCTGGTTCAAGAAATCGAGTTTGGCGTGTGAGATGGCGTTTTCAAGGACGACGAGACCGTCGTGGTGCAAAGCTCTAGTGGCGAGCTCGAGATTCTTCCAGCTCAGGGAGCCAGAAGACTTCTCTTCTGGAGACACCTTGACGATATGAGGGAATGAGCTTGCTGCTCTATTGGTGGTATAGGAAAACATTCTGAATGAATAGGATGCTAAGATTCTTGATCTGGGAAGAATCGATGAGAACATTGTGAATGGAGGAGTGGAAGTACGAGTATTCCATCATTCATGAGGAGTTTTCTCATTCCTTATACTTGGCCAGAGTGATGAAAGCTGATGGAGGGGCAAAGTCCGTCTCGCTGAAGCTAACTGTTTGGCGTTAGTGTTGCCGAATGTGAAGGACTACCCTGCCTTCCTCTGTCTTCGATTTTCAGACAGTGTCCGGGATATGATTGTAGATTAAATTCACGTTTCAAACAACCGCTGAAAGCTTTCAAAGAGCCTTGGTATTCACTGGACGGCCGCCGAATTCCGACGGTGAATTTTAACGTGATCTTGTCGTCCGCCCCCGGGCAGTTCCCGTCTCGAATATCTACCTTCACTCTTTACAAGAACAAAGCACACAAGACGTTGAATCACTGATCGTCCGATTCTAATGTGTATATAAACTCTCCATCAAACCTAAACTTCTACTTTCTTGTTTTCTTAGTATCACTTTGATTCACATCTTGGAAGTTGCTTTTGCATGGAGTGTATCTTTGCCTGTTTCAAACTTCTTTCTCGGTCTGTCACTATTTTGCACTTCTTCAAGACTTGGACAAGTACTTCAATCATCACTCATCAACTGTCAACTCAATCACGCTGTTGTCATTTCTCGTTTCACTGTCAGCCTTTCCCTTTCCTCCGCACAGCCGTTACCCTCTCCTCTTTAGAATATTCACATGAATTGATCTTTACTCAAGCAACACCGGCACTAAGTGCCAACAGAACAAATTCTTTAGGCGAGTAGCAGCATTACTTTTCAGGACTGCAAGGAATTGAAAGAAGTGGGGTCTTTACAGGAGAGCTTTTACTAGCGCAACGCTAGTGATTATATAACCAGCGCTCGCGCTCCAGCTGAGAACGCTTCAGTCAGTGGAGCCTACAAAAACTCTGATGCAGATGTGAGCCGGGCTCTGGGTGTATACGACGCAGGCCCGGATCTAAAGATGGGGTGTAGACAATTTATATCTTTGGATCTGCCTATCTTCCAAACGATTAACTTTTGTAGCAGTAGAAGAATTAAAGGACAAGTTGTTGTTATTAAGCTGGGTTTGCTGTCAGGTTAACTTTTGTTTTGAAGGTTAGTTCTGTTGTTAAGTTGGCTTTGTTGTCAAAAGTTGTGGGTGTGGATGAGAGAGGTGAACGACTTGCTTCGAATCAATCCTCGTCGACTTGCAAGTGGGTAATAGATCAAGGGAAAGAAAGCCTCCAAAAACATTCACTACCTTCCAAACAATTCCACTTTCAATTCACTTTCTTAATAAGCAATCTCGAATCTCACGAAAATGTTTCCTCAAAAGCGAGATAAGTTAATATACATAAAGATGTCTAGACTAAATAAACGCAACCATGTCTCCAAGACGAGTACAATGATGATTGGCGGTTCTCCAGACCACCTATGTCGAGCCGACAAGTCCGAATACTGAAAATCTTGAAAGCGGGTTGTCTTCTGTCAGATGAAGAGATTGACTAGATTGATACTTATGATGGATGAAAGTGCTCTATATATACATGTCGGGGAGGGTACCCCTGAACTAGGCCAAAATGGGCCAGATCACCTGATATTTCATCTGACATCTTCGAGTACCAGCTAAGGAAGTCACCAAAAATCATCTCGTTCTTTTGGTGGAAAAAATAATTGTGTTTCTGTTGACAACACTTCGGAGTTGACAACAACAACCACCCCGCTCGAACGGTAAATAAATTGTAATGGGCACCAGCAGTTTATCTTAACTCGACAAACAAAAAATATAATCCCAGCCCACGCTACGATTCGACCGTGCCCAAGCAACGACGAGGACGAATCGATGGATTTCGGAACAATTTGTGTTTTTGAGAAAGGTTGGAGACAGAGAGAGGGATTTATATATCCCTCACACAACCACAGCCTTACACTGTGCAAAGGTCTGCCAACTAAAATAAATTCATTCATTCATTCACCCCCTCAACCACGCACCTTCAATTCTGAAGTCAGATTCACCACAACCTCCTCTTCTCAACAAACTTCTTGACGGAGGGAAAAAAGTATAAAATAGACCACTTCCCGCCACACAGAACGATCAGAACAAACGGATGGATGCTGGAAGAAGACAAGCTTGCAAGCTCTCCAGCTCCAAACATGGCTGAACCCCTTTCCTCTTCTAGTCAATATATATGATTCTTATAGAAAAATAAATATATTATTGACAACACTATTCAGTTGACAACAACAGCCCCTCTCCGACCAAAAGAAGCTTTATCAAACCTTACCAGGTCAGTTTAGCCCAAAAATCAAGCCAATAAATGGAATCCGGGGCCGCCGCGCTATGTTTCAGTTCTTCAATTGTCTTCTTATCATAAACCACCTGGATTGTTAACTCCTGGTCCAGACTTAGATATGGTTTGTCCTTGAGTGGTGGAAGAGGGGTTTATATACCGCTCTCAAAGCCTTGTCTTGTAATCACTTTGCCAAGCTCTCTTGAGTAAATTCCATTCACTCATTT
Organism: Mollisia scopiformis; assembly: GCF_001500285.1. NCBI lineage: Eukaryota > Fungi > Ascomycota > Leotiomycetes > Helotiales > Mollisiaceae > Mollisia > Mollisia scopiformis. The sequence continues at coordinate 182,444 of NW_017263590.1, forward strand.
ACTCAACCCACCTTAAGGACAGAAGTGAATAGCCACCACACCACCACACTTGAAAATTTTCCAACTAAATTCTGGGCCAGAAAGGTATAAAATAAACCTTTTCTCAACGTTACGGATACGCCAAGAGCTCCGTATACCAACGAAATACACGTCGACACTGCCAGCGATTTCTCAGAGACGCCTTGAGCACAGTTGAATCTGGCCCACGACAAAAGACTTCAAAGTAGCTCTCACGGGTGGATTTGAAGGTCGGTGCATGTGGTTGTCAATGATGGGGTTTATACGCGAAAATGAGGTTTTGGTGATGGGAGATGTTGACAATAAGAGTTTTCTTGACAACAACTACAATGATACTTGCCTTTAGAAGTAAAAAGCTTCGGGTTAAGGAAGGTGGATAAATTTGAGATGGATTTGTGAGAGAAGATTTCTGGCCGAGATCTGGGGAGACGGGGGCTGGAAAACGCGGAACACCACTCAACTCGGAACTTGGTGCTGAATGTCCAAACAAATTCCGAAGAGCACATTCTGAAGAGCACTGATGAGGTGGCTTATTATATTCGAATCTGACGCTCTGCTGGATCGAGTGAACTGAGATTCGAATTGATGCTGGGTGAATTTGCAAGAAAGGCACAAAGGAGACTGAGTGAATCACAAGAGACTCAACACAGCCACTTGGCGCCTGTATCCAAGCAAAAAATACGACCATTTCTCAGCATCCCACCCCCAAAATCTACGTACTCTCCTTAACAATCTGCTCCAAAGCCTTAACATAATCCTCCACCTCATTCGCTCCCTGAATTGTCAAATCCCTCCTCCGCCCCTCGACCACCACAAACGGCACACTATCAACCCCATTACTAACCTGCTCCCTAATCTTCCCCCTCGTCTCCCCCAACCCCTCCCCCTCATCCTCCACCACCCTCTTCGCCTCCTCTTCTTCAATCCCCGCCTCGCTACACGCTCTCATCAACGTCTCCCTCGAACTCGGATGCCTCTCCTCCTCAAAATACTGCCTGTACAAGCTATTAATCAATTTATCAGCTGTCTCCGGTCCTTTGCTCTCCTGGAAATACTGGACGACTCGATGAGCTTGTAAGGTGTTGGCGACCGTGCCGCCAAATTTGTAGGCGATGCCGGCGGAGGCACCGTACGCGGACATTAGGGTGGTGTACATTTTCATTTTTTCTTCCGAGTCCCCGTATTTGGATTTCTTGTACCAGGCGTATTTGTCTTCGCCTTCTTGGGTGGCTTCGGGGTAGAGTTGGTAGGGTTGGTAGAGGATTGTGAAGGTTACTTTTTCGGAGGCGGAGGTTGAGCGGACTCTTCTAAGGGCTAAGGGTGTTAGTGAGAGCAAGATGAAAGTAGTATGTCACGTGAGAGTCTGTTACAGGAAACGCTTATTCCTCGTTATGCTGAGAAATGAATAGATAAAGACCAGCCCGTCAAGCTTTCGGAAGCATTAAGCACATTTCTGAAGGGATGCCTCCAAGTTCGAACGCTTATTCGATGCCACTCAGTCACGTGAAATATCTGTCTTTTTGAAAAATAGAGACTACGAAACATCGTAGTATGTATCTTTCTGGAAACCAAAAATAGAAGTCTTACCTTCATCAAGTCTAAGCAACGAGCTGAGTTAGTCATTTTCTTCGGCGAAATCACAAATGAGTACCAACCTCTTCTTTGCCAAATAAGTCCTTTAGTCACCGGTCAGTCAATATATTTCCATACTGCTTCGCTAACCCGATATCAGAAAGATAAAGTAGGGCTTACCAGGGGCAAATGGTATCCAAGGTAAAATTAATGGTCGAATCGTACATTTTTGCGGGCTGGTGAGCAGGTGTCTTGGGGAATACGAGGTGGTCTGTGAGGTTGGCTGGAACCGAGGAACTGGGGGTTGGGAGAACGGGCGAGTGGGCGAATGAGAAAGAGGAGGTTGAAAAACAGTTGATTCTTCTGAATCCGCACGATGAGATGAGTGATGATGTTCAAGACAATTATGTGATAGAAAATAGAAGACAGGAGAGCATTGAATTGCACAGATGAAGTAGAACTACGGCTCCACGGTAATGATTTCACAACACGCCACTGTCCGTTACCCCGCGAGTGGCTGGAGACGTGTGGCGCATCACGATGTTCCGCTCAAGCGATGAGCATGATCTCTTGTCACCTCATGCAGACAACACCACCAAATCTGCCTGATCATGACAACATACGGGACGGTACTTTGTCGAATGCGACTCTGCGGGAAGCGAGATCTCTAGATCGTGAACCTCATCCTCGTATGATGACAATGACCCTGGATGAGATATCGATAGCTCCAGTCCTGACTGACTCCGACGCAGGATAACGACGGTGAGTATCCGGAGCAGTATTGAAAAAGGGAAGAAGAGAAGCTATGTATCACGAGAATTGGAATCTCAAAATAGAGTCAAGCCAAGCTTCTTTCAGGCCCAACCGATGGATGACAGACAATTAAGCATAGCATACGGGAGGGCCGATACAACGTTGTTCTTGGGTCCCTTTCGCAGGTATTTTGCGCTCGTGTTGCCAATGGTCGATGCAGCTCAGCCACAGCTTTTTTTCCTGCAGCTGAGCCAGTCAGCGAAGTGGACAGCGATTGTGATGGACCCCTGCACGAGGCAGGGACAAACGAGGAGGCTAGTGCCGCCTTCATCGTCACGCTACCAATTTGACAGGAAGGGAAGTCACCCAATGTCTCTCGACCAACTCGATATAAAGGCGAGAACTTTCCTTCCTCAACTCTCTTTCGTCACTCCACACACAAACAACCATCAAAGTCAAACAAGTTCAACCCACTGTCGTTCACCAAACAACAACACCACTTTCGTTCCCAGAACAATCACTCCAGTAACCCAACACCACTATCGTTCCTGCTTTTAATCTCGAACTCTCTGTCAAAATGAAGTACACTGCAACCCTCATCGCCCTCTCTGCCGCTTTCGCGAGCGCGCAGTTCACCATGTACGTATTGACTTTCAACGCGATTCTATATCTTTACTAACGCGTCAAAGCAACTCCACCACCGACGAAATTACCTGCTACGGCAATCCCAATGGTGCTTATTGTGCCAGCTCGTCCCTCTCAAGCAACATCATCATTCGATGCGTCAACGGTACAGGCCAGGCTGGAAATTGCAACGATAACCTTTCTGGCTACTTCCCGTACGGTCTCGAAGGCGCTGAGTGTTGGGAGACCAGCACCACCAGCGGAGATGCGGCTTGCGCCAAGAAGTGAGTACTGTCCTTTGCTTGATACAAGATTTATATTGACAGAACTTTAGCTGTATTGTTGAATGCGGCTCTGGCAACTGCGGCGAGTCGTTCACTCTTCCCAACTGCACACCAAGTGCCACTCAATCTGCCTCATCTACCTTGAGCACGGTTGTCTCCTCATCCACAAGCTCCCCGGTCTCCCTCTCCTCCTCTTCAATTACCTCATCTCCCAGCGCCTCGACAACTCCCAGCACCTCTGTAACAATTACCTCCACTGGTACCTCGATCTGCACGACTGGTGGAACCACGGAAACTATCACCTTCACAACTACATACTGCCCAGAGAGCACCGCGTCGGCATCCTCTTCCGTTGTGCTGACAACCACTCCGATCTCAGCCACAACTTATCCCCTCTCAACCGGAACTGGTTCTCCCTCTTCTTCCACTGCTGCTAGCAACGGCACTGCGACCAAGAGCGGATCTGCCACTCCAGTGGGACCTTCAGGAACGACCACTGCATCTCCAAGCACCTACACAGGAGCTGCCATGGCCAACTCTGCGGGAGCCGGCTTAGCAGCCATCGGTCTCTTCATTGCTTACTTCCTTTAAGCGATGTCTCTCCTTTTCTGTCCAGCATTTTGATTTCGATACCTAGCGATGGCGCATGGGTGATCCGCATTGGCACGTACAGCATAATCGGCATAATGTTTGCATTCGGTCTGTCCTTTTCGATGATACCACGACACGCATACACATTTGCGACCAATACCTTCGATTCTGATAATTGATTTCCGCCTACTCGACCCGACTTTGTAAGAAGGGGAGATGGCTATACGATTTTTAATGTACGAGTATGACTGAATGGTGGTAGATATGGCACACAGAAGATGATAATGCGGTTCATGAGACATAGTGGCAGATGATTCCGCTTCTAGATGGTACATCACTGTATGATTTGTTCGAGGTGCCAAAGAATAATACAAATGAAAAGTGTTTTCGAACCTGAATTGTTTTCTTGTTTGGTGTCCTTCGTTGGTGATTTAGAGTGGATTCCTGAGTTCCACATTCTCGCCCTGACGATAACAGCTACTGGCTTTGTGTTCAAACAGATGCTTGATCATACAGCACTGGCAGAAGTCGAATTCGGCCGAAGTGACTCTGGGAAGTTTCCCAAGTGAACGGACTAGACCATTTAAGATTCTGAGGACATTCCTTGAAGTTTTTCAAGCTCGGTTGGTGAGAGATCTAAATGCATGTATGTTGTTGAGTATATATCAGACTACATCTCAAACAACTCTAGTATCCACATTCATCCATGCCCAAGTATTCCTCTCTTCTATAAATAAAGCTTCTTCGACAAATGCATGATTCTCAATGATTCGGCACCTCTTGTTTGAACAATTAAGTAATCGTCTCAGATGAAGCGAAGAATATGCAGATGAAAGAACTAGTGCTTGTTGAGGCAGCTAGCCAACAGCAACTGGGTTTTCGCTTCATTCTCATAACTGTGCAAGTCTGAATAGCTGATTCGAAAAGACCCTTAGTCCAGATTGATCGGATATCTCATCCTAATCCCTTCCCCATACTTCCAAAATGCCCACGGTATAGGAATCATAGCAATAGCAATAAACCCCAACACACTATTCCCCCAACCCACACCGAGAGAATCGTACATCGGCTGCCCCGCCAGAGGCAGGAACGCGCCAAAGAAGGAACGTAGTATCGTTGCCGCAGATATGGCGGAAGCTGAGTACAGCGTGAATGCATCTACGAGGTAATTTTGCGCAGGCAACTTAGAGGTTATTTTGTTAGCTTAGAGTGCGTGTGTGGTCAGAGAAACATACCATGATCCCCATCATACCGAACCCGATGAACGAACACCCGATAACAGGCACGATGTAATGAATACTAGAACGCGCAGTCCACCCATACCAGAAAAGTCCAATCGGGACGAAGAGAGCTGTGTACGCCATGACCGGTAGTCTGAACTCCGGTTTCTGGATCCCGTTGCTCTTCTTCACGTACGCGTTGAATATCTTATCGATCGCAGGCCCCAGAATGATTACTCCTACAATATTCCCGACACCGATCCCTAGGAAGGTGAGGCCGGCCGAGGAAGTAGAGAATCCGTACACGTCTTCGAAGATATACGTAAAAGTCGTGACGAGGAGGTACAGTAACCCGAACATGGTGCTGAGATGCAGCGAGATGAGCGCGACGATGGGACTCATGAAGAGGAGTTTCAAGGGCCGGATAATGGCGTGTTGGAAGACGAGTTTGTGGGAAAGTTTACTTGCGTATTTGGATTTGAATAGCGGATCATTGTTCTTCTCGCGAAGATGCCGTGCTTTTCGTTCCAAAAGGATCGGTGCATAGGTCTCATGCATGAATAAACTGGGAATGGTGACACAAAACGCCTGGAAACATGAGGTCAGTTTGTATGAAAAGTTGTGGAAAGGAGGAGATAGATATACAGCAATAGTCTGAACCCTAAAAATCCACCTCCACCCAATACTCTCCGCCACAAAACCCCCAATAATCGGACCTGAATGTCTCTCATCAACAAACACATTTCCTAATCTCAAAAACCGCTTGGACTTATTACATACCAACAATAGGACCCAGCAATGCCCCAAGCGAAAATAAAGCCATCGCCCTCCCACGCTGACTAGCAGCCATAAGATCCGCCACGGACCCCGCTCCTACAGTCAAGGGCGTCGAGCCCGCACAGCCGGCCAGGAACCGGAACGCAAATAACATGCCCAGGGTCCGGGCTTCGGCGCAGAGCAGGGTGAAGATTACAAAGAGGATGTTGCTGGTGATGTAGATTGGTTTCCGGCCGTAGAGTTCAGACAAGGGTCCTACTACACTGTGATGGACAATTGTGAGTGCTTGTAGAAGGGAAGAGGGGAGAGGGGAAGAGGCGTACATGGGTCCAATAGCGAAGCCGAGGACGAAGATGGATACTACGAAGGAGGCGAGCTCGGTGTTTGTGGAGTGGAAATTGGCCATGACGACGGGGACGCTGGGGGCGAACATTGAGGAGGCTAAGGGTCTGGAGAGTTGGGGTTAGTGTTTGCATTTTGATGGATGGGGATGGAAATGATACGTTAGGAAAGCGAGACATGAGACGATGGCTAGGTTTGCCCATTTTCTGGTCAGGGACCAGTTTAGGGGAGAGGTGGGATCGTGGGGTCCATCCCAGTCGACGGTGTATTTGTCTTTGAAGTCTGAAGCTAGTATGGACGCGTTTGGCTCCACTCTGGAACTTTCGGTGGCATTGTTCGACTTTTCTTGTTCGCGGGTACTGTTCCTCTGATATGTTGCACTATTTGTCTCATGGCCAGCTGCCAAATGATGCTCAGGCTGAAAGTTCGACTCTTCTGTCTTCATGCTCTTGAAGATATGAATTCCTTCCCGATCGATTTATGTCAGTCAAATAGCAGGTCTTCGGAAAGGTTTCAGTATTGAGCTTATGGACCTTTTAGTTAAGAGCCATTTGAGCAAGCTTTATACTGTACATCATATGTCAATGACGGAAGGCCGGGCCAAGCACAAGTCAGTCCATCTTCAGAACCAGTAAAAAGAAATAGATAACCAATCAACTGAGGGGAAATTTTATGAATCGGCCTCGGACTTTATGTGCAATCCGTTAAGTCTTGAAGACATCTGATCTTGATTCTGGAGACTGTGGCGTGACCAGCCATGCAAAAATAGGCGAGATGTGAATTCAATCAATCGACAACCTCTGGGAGACCAAAGGTATGGCGAGTGCGTGAATAGAACAATCTATTTTGTCCAAGTATACAATGATCCTAGAGAGATATTCAAATTCTCATACAATCCTGAAGAATACTTTTTGAAGGAATGCTGGTTGTGCATGTAATGTATTTTCCACTCACATCAACACCATTTTTTCTTAAATAAATTAAACTACACAAGAGTTTGGAGGAAGTTCTTCGAGAACCTTCAGCAATGTCGAGGAGAGATAGGAATGTACCTCCTGCTTTATATCGCCCTGTTGATATCTGCGTTTGATGGCCTTTGTCATCAGCTGCACCAAAGCAACGACATGCGTCGGGTATGGATCAATGGCGATGAATGACACAGAGATCTGTTTGCCAACCAGTTCAGTCCCTGTAGAATGTTCAGTAATTGTGTACCTGCTCTCCAAACCGAATTTCAGAACATTGAAAGATTCCAGCTCGGCACCAGTCCTCGTCTCTACTATCTTCGAAAGCAGATCCTGACGACCAGCTCCTTCTATCGTCTCTACCAGAAGTAGAATCCCAAGATAATACTCTAAGACGACATGATACCACTTCAGTCTTTCAACCTGCCCGAGAAAATGGAGCCGTTTCTGGCATGTACTCATCAGCGGCCGAATCGTCGATTTAAACACATCCAAAGCATCAAGAAAGGCGTCCCAAGAGAACATAAGATCGCTTTCCTCGACCCCTTCTCTTAATGCTTCTTTCACACTCGCGATTGTTTTCCAAGTATATACACTGCAGACATTAGCTGCGGAAATCACCTGCTGAGCTTCTTCCTCGGAAGCCTCGAAGCTTTTCTTTTGCCAAATTTCCGTTTTAGAATGGAAGGAGGCCAGGAATCCTCGAGCGAGCTTCCAGGCTGGCTCGAGACAAGCTCCTTTCAAACCTGAAGTGAGCGAGGATCTTATATTCAACAACAAGGAATTGGTCGTGTCCCACATCACGCCCGCCCAGTACGCTCTACTTTCGAGCTCTACGAACGCGGGTGGGAGATTGAGAAATTGGCAGCTATGGCGTAGTTGTTGGATGTGTAAAAGAGCGGTTTGGATGCAGACTGCGCTGCTGATTCCGTCGCTCTCTTCTTCGGAGGTGACTCCCGCAGGAACGGGAGTTTGTCCGAATAGGTAGAGCGTTAGGACGGAGCAGTAGGAGGGGTGGTTGATGACTCTTAGCATGTCTCTTCTTAAGGCTCGCCAGTTTTTCTTGATTACTTCTTGCAGATGTGGGGTCTTCGGCGTCGTGACTGGAAGCCATCGTGCGGCAAAGGCTTGTATGGCACGGTCCAAGAACTGTTCGATTTGAGCATCCTGTTCTCTAGGGGCTTGTTGCTTATCTATGTAAGCGTCAAGATCCTTGAATAGCTTTGTTGGGGCTAGGAAAATGTCGCTTGGTGGGTTGTTTCTAGGATTGAGTATTAGGTGAGGATGTTTTAGATGTAAAATACGGCGAGCTTACACGAATGGACAACCATTTCTGCCAAGGCAATGGCCGAAGATGCTTGAGAAGATGTGATGATAGATTTGTTTACTCCATTGGGCAAGAAGAGTATCTCCTGACTCTATGGTTGGAATGGGAAGCTGAGCTTCATGTGATGCGACGATTTCGGATGGACTTTATGCAAGGTCAGGCATTTCATTCAACAAAGATCAAAATAGGAGTCGATGTGGCACTCACCTTGTTTCATATACATGATTTTCAGTTCTTCCATTCGATGCCTCGTTTCCCAACTCGAGAGGAGCACCGTCTGATAAGTCACCAATCACTGAGACTGGAATGACACTTTCGTCTTTCCCCAAGCGAGAAGTCGACTTCCCAATCCACTTATACGTGCCGTAATGATTAGCCAAAAGGAACATAGAAACCAAGGAGGACTTTTGTACCTTGAATGTGCATTTTCGATTTCTCGAAAGGCATCGCGAGCATGCGCCGTTCCATGTTGTCTGGTTAGGTTGATGCCCACGTTTTGTGGCGTCACAGGCTACTCGTGATTGACGACAGGCGTCGCAGCTGGAGAACTGCTTTCTTCGAGGTCTGTTTCTCATTGTTATTCTTCGAGTTGAAAAGTTTTGGATTGTTGTCTTGCTGGCTGTACGGCTAGGCAATGTAAGTGCTTAGTGGGGAAGTTTGCCAGTCGAGGAAATACTTAAGCACTGGCTGGTTGTCATTAAGACGGAATGTCCAACTTCCATCGATCATGGCGACTCGAGAAGAGGGATTTGATAGTCGTTAGTGTATGCTTAATAATTCATATGCGCGCACCCCACTTATACTTCGGATGTCGCATGCCTGTTTCTAATTACATCCCGCACAATCATAGAAGTTTGGTGTAGTCAGTACAATGGCATATATCTATGTTTCTCTAAATAGTATATACGGTCTTCTGTTTCGTATCATAAAAAGCTCCCAACGAGTTCCTTCAACTTGTCTTCCTCCATCATTTTCACCCCCACCAGATCATTATCCAAATGACTTGAAAAATCACACCCATAATCCGAACTCCACATAGCACAAATGCAAAATCCATCCATTGCAGCACCGATGTCTCCATTAGCCAACTCCGCCAAGCTTTCCCTCCTAATGTCCTCAGTATCTTTGAAAACAGTATGCCACCCCTCGCCATCTTTCTCCTTAGCATACTCAAGTAATTTATTCTGCGTCGTCACTACTGAATGCACATAGATAATCCGATTCGCCGTTTCATCCTGATTATCAATAACGCCCAAAACCGCTTTCGCAATGTCAACCAAAATCGTAGCGCTGAACGGGACATCGCCGCCATTATACAGCGTAGCAGAATGCGCTGCCATATTCAAGATAAACCCGACCTTCAGGCCCCAATCTAGGAATAATCCATTGGCGATACCTGTATACGAGAACCCAGGATAAGACAAAGTTTTCTCCTGGAGGTATCTCTGCGTGTCGACTTTCGGTACACAAACGGGTAGCTTGGTGCATAGAGGGTTGAGAGAATCCATACCGAATTCTGCGGGGATGAAACGTTTGATGCCAGCAGATACTGAGGCGTCGATGAGAAGATTTTGACTTCCTATTGCTAAGGTCGCAAGACAGGAGATGACAACTTCGACGCCTTGGAGGGCTGTAGTCAAAGAGTGGGTGGAGTTGAAGTCGACTTTTGCGATTGCGATGTTAGGATGAGGTGTCAATCTGGAGGAGTTCCCGTTTATGCGCGAGAGAACTGTTACGTGGTGGTTTGCGTTGAGGAGAGCTTTAAGGACAACGGCGCCGAGGTTACCGGTGGCGCCGGCGAGTGCTACTTTGGTTCGAGCCATGTTGCGTTGAGATGAAGATAAAAAGAGATGAGGATGGGAAAGGAGACTGGGCATATATATATATGCTTCATAGCTCCTCTCGGTATGCTGCGTCCAACCCCAATAACGGATGAAATGAGCTCGGAACCGATCCCAGCATCGAGTCTTCACAGCTAGAGCGGAATCGAAGATAAAGTCGGAGAACGCGCATTTTACCCAATTCTTAAAGCAGAAATCAGATGGAGATGACAACAGGTGGTGTAGTTGCCACTATATTCGAAGAAACTTTTGGCATCGGAACCGATCCCGGAACCGAGCTCACATGCCCCACCAAGGGACGGCCAATACCCTTTCAGCACTGGAGCCATAGCTTGTCATTGTGACCATAGCCTCGTGGGTCTGACTGGATGACCTGCTCTCTAGTGAGATAATTTGTCTACAGTAAGAATGGTTGCTGGCGAATGCTATGTGGCAAGCCTTTTCTGAGTCGGAAGCGAGAAGAAAAGGAGGGACAGGGTAGACTCGCTAAAGCTTACAGCACCCTATTTTTACTTGAGACCACCATCGATAATATTTCATCCGACGTAAGCCGTTATGTCGCTGTTGCCACACGTTCACCGCATGAGAAACATCCAGCAACATCCCGCGGGTACTGCCTGTACCCGCGGCGATACTACCATTCTCCAGCCTCGAGATCTCAAGAGGGTCTAGCAGCCGTTTTGTACTTTCGAATGCGTGCGTATCCGTGTTACACCCATCGATCATGTTTGACAACCATAAACTTCAAACGTCATTTCTCCAAGATCACGTCCCTCAAGATCAGAGAATGACCTTCTGCATATTTCGAGGCAGCACGAAGATGTACAGTATTGGTTGATTTTGATGATAAAGCGTCGAGCCCATTTCTGCAAAATATGAGACTTCAGTTACTGCAGCAATCATGAAGCTCATCAAATCTATTTTCTTGCTAGCAGCTACTGTTTCTGCAGCGGCGCTTGCGGTTACAAATTCCTCAAGCATAATACAGAAGAGAAATTTCGCTGACTCGTAAGTTACCTCTCTCAGTATACAACACTTACTAAAGAAAGCACAGATGCAGCTGGAACTTCGACGGACGCTATTTGACAGCGCACTGCAAAACCTATGATAAACAAGTCGTCTTTGCAGAAATGGATCTCGACCTTTACATTGGCAACCTTGATGGGACGTTGAGACATCCAGGGTATCTTCTGCTTTCTTCAGACAACAACGAGTACTGACTCGAGAGTTAGGACGGGTTTCTCGAACTCTTGCTATAATTGGCTGAATGAGGATCCGAATACGCAACTGATTATGTTGTGTAGAGACTTTGGGCATGTCCCGAGGTGGGCTGCCATTAATATCGGTGAGTGGTGCGGCTCAGAGGGGAGAGAAGAAGCGCTGACCGTGGTTTAGGGAACTTCATTGATAACATTGATGGTGTGCTTGAAATTACTTCTTAGTCTGGGTACAGGTTTGAAAGTCTGGCGGATATGGAGGTATGCGTGATTCTTTTAATGCTGGATGAGATATACATGATATACCTAGCTGAGTTGCGTGCGCTTTGAACTGAGGAGTTAATAAGTCGCTGGACTACAAAGTTTAATGCAGCTCTTCCAATTCTGCATCCAAGATTTGAGTACCATTGAGTATCACCGAGCACTAGCTCAATACCCAAACATGAATCTACAACCTGTTCCCAGCCTTGACCATCATCGTCAAACAAGCAATATTCCCACTCCACCAACACAGAGTCCTGAGCGGAGAATACTGCTCAGTCTCAATCGCGATGTATGTAACTCCATACATCATTCTCGCGACCGAATATGCCGCCATCAACCCATTCAACGTCGGTGTTGGAACACCTGCGTAGAGTGCAAGCAGCTGGAAAGTTGTCAGCCAATCCTATCACCATAATTTCCCCTTTCCCGACCCTATAGATACCAAGAGTGTGACCTACTGTGCCGGCAACAAACAATGTATACCCTTCAACACAATTCTCATGTCCCGCTTCCCATCTCTTCACCATAGCCAATTGCCCAGCAGTCAATTTCCCATCCTTGACCATCTTTTCCCCATATTTTTCCACGTCTTCTCTTGGAGCTGAATTGTGATCGAATTTATAATAGTTTTTGATGAAGCGAGTGGACATGAAAGCATAGGCATGCAGGAAATTCCATATCAGGAATGTTGATGCGAGGTTTGGTACCGAATTTGGAGGAGAAGTTGCAGGGAGGGCGCGCAGACCGAGGGTTGTTAGGAGGGAGGACCTGGTGATTGGTCAGATTGAGCCTGAAACTTGGGGAATGATTGTTACATTTTCGTTCGAGATACTGATTAAAAATCAGTGAAACGTGAGAGAAAAATTCGAGATGATAAAGACGATGTCCGGTGAGTAAAATTGTCTCGGGCATTGTTCTGCAGGTTGACGTAGGATCAACGATCGACTAGATCTTCTAGCTTCGGGAGTGGCTGTTCCCGGCTCGAATTGAGTTTATCAGCCTTGCAACCTCGGAACGGGAATCGCCATCAGGGCTTGTCCCATGTGCCTTCCGTGTTCACTTCGAATGAAAGGATAGAAAATAAGCAACAGCTGGAGATAAAATCTTGGCAATCTTGCAAACACTCGCACTCCAAGAATAATACAACAAAAAATTCCAAAAATCCGCCAGAAGCAGGGCCGAGTCGAAGTAGCCTAGACGTCACTTAATATCAGAGTTGAGGTTCTCATTTGTAGTACTCCAACGCATCCGGGTATAATGATGATTTAGACAGTACACAGAAATAATTTTTCTCTTATAACACTATTTCCTATGTTCTGTGGTTCGACCGTTTTTGGGTATGGAATTATCAAGCGCGTTAGCTACCGATTCACCCGCAGTAAATGAGTGCCATTCGACGGGAATCAACTTACGTCTCAACTGGCGCAGCACCAACAGTGATCTTTGCCGTCCCATTACTATCTTGCCCCTCCACCGCCACAATCATATAACTCTGCTTCCCCATCTTCAACCCCGCTTTCTCCCACGCCTTGAAATGGTTCCCTGTTGAAATTGTGCCACCAACACTGCCCAAGCTCTGATTTCCACCATCCCTGACACTCCAATATTGAGAAAACGTCGCTGTTCCTTGGATGCTAGGTTTGTTCTTTCGCACCTTCGTCATAATTTGATAGTTGGAACCATCGCTGGTCAGATTTCCCTTCATGTTGGCATTGGGAGTGTCGTAGGGAACATGAGTGCCATAATATTCGGTGATGTAGTATTCGACCAGTGGGTTCGTGGTCCATCCATAAATCGAAAGGTACGCATTGCCGTTCGGAGAGAAAGTGCCAGAGAAGTTTGCAGTTCTGGGTCCACATGTATCAGATTTATCGTCCAAAATAGATAATTCAGGTGAAGGTTCGGAGAGTAGGAAAGTACCTAGCCCCTCCAGGATTCCAACCTTTCCCACAGACGAAGTTGCCTTTGTTGCCAGTCCAAGTCACCGCATATTCACCTCCCGCACCATTTGTATATTTTGCTTTCGCCTCTCCATCAGTCCATGACGAGGAGTAGAAACTCTCACTCGTCCCACCCGAAGTCGTCGTAGAGCCGGGAGAGTATATACTCGGGGACTTTGCAAGGACTCCTGCCAAGCAGGAAAAGCACAAAATCAAGAGGGTGGGAAACATCACGATAAGTTCTCCAAACTTCGAAAAGTTTTGCGAGATGGGATGTCTGACTTAGCTTTATGCATCACACAGTTCTTGGATGCTAGTGTGGATCATGTGGCCCTTCCGGCAATTTCCCCAGATTTCAATCTCGACCCTAGTTATTGTCAAATCAATTAAATTGCTGTTACCGCGTTCGTGCAGGTATCTTGGGATGGATTGATTTGATCTGCAAAGTTACGGGTGGTGTTGGTGGTAATATATTGAAGTGTTTTGCCTGTGGTTAAATTGGATTTCTACCACGCGAACGGAGACATCCTTGCGTCTTCTCGGCAGATGCAGCAAAAGAGCATCAGAAGCTTCTGATTAGATAACATATCGTCAATAAATATTTACAAGGAGTATCGCAAGCTAGTTTCCAAAGTTTTTGATGATCTTACTAGGCAGGCGGATTCATGATGTGCATTTCTGCGCTGATTACCCCGCACTAGAATAAGCGAGTCTCCCCCTTTTCATGAGAACGAGCAAAGATTCGAATACTGCACCAAGATCAAGCCCAACACAGTAACACCAGAAGAAATGAAGACTTTAAAGTCCCAAAACGAATTTCAGCTTTCAGATATTCTCCTT